>NW_021289987.1:0-3333 GCF_002162155.2 Triticum dicoccoides
TACGGCCAGGTAGAACTAGCCGCAAAATATTCCCAACAGGACTGTAAATTAGACAGCCTGTTAGATGGGATTGAAGAGGAGTACAATCAGTCAGTTTGACGATGTAATTTGAAATGACATGTAAAATGCCTTCTAGCCGGATTGTAGATCGTTTGTCTTTGCGGACCTTTTCGCTTCAACCTCCGGACCCAATAGTCCGGAGTGTGTTCGAATACCCTTACGGTTATAGAAGAACCGGGGCATGCATGGAGACAAGGCGTCGGGGTCATAATTGCTTTATCAGACAAGTGCCCAACTAGCTATGTTATATTACATGGTTAGTAAGAAACATCTTCCAGGGAGAATAATTCTGTTAAGGGTTCCTTTCCCTGGGAGGCATGCCCTAAAGTGCATGTCTGGACTGCGAAAATAGCAGAGAAAGCATCTGGGGGCAAATGAATAAGTAATAAATCATCTTTCAAGTCACCGACCGAATATTCTCTTAAGAACGCTAGCTTTCGGCTTCACCCAGTCTGAGGTACACATCCGGCTGACCCGGCAGTAACAATCGCAGAGGTGCTCCCTTTACCTCCTAGCCGAACAATCGGGAACATAGGGGTAAGCACAGGAGCCAGGCAACCCAGCTTGGCCAAAACTTAAGTCATATCGATGCATATAATGGTGAAAAATAAGGTACATGCGGAAGTATGACACATGTGTCGGGCATGAAGCCCGTATAATTAAGCTTCTCTTAAAGAAGCCCCCAGGTATAATGAGTGCTAGGAGCACATCAACTGTGTGCGAACAATGCGCAGATCAGCCTATCCAAGGTATTCGAGAAAAAAAGTGAGAAGAAGGAGGGGGACAAGAGATAGTGAAAATGTAAAAAGGAGGACGGAGGAGTGAGACGAACTCTGAGTCCGGCGTTAGGCGTAGAATCTTCGGAGACTGGCTGCGTCCCATGGGTTCGGCTCGAGTCGGTTGTCAGATGCGTTGCGTAGACGGTATGCTCCGCCGGTTAGGACTTGGTCGATGATGAAGGGACCTTCCCACTTGGGCTTAAGTTTGTCCTTTTTTTTGTCCGGCAGGCGTAGAACAAGTTCGCCAACATTGTAAGCTTTGGCCCGTACTTCTCTGCTTTGATATCTTCGAGCCGGCTATTGATAAAATGCGGAACGAGCTTTTGCCACGTCCCGCTCCTCCTCTAAGGCGTCCAAACTGTCCTGCCGATCCAGCTCGGCTTCTCTTTCTTCGTACATGCGCACGCGAGGTGAGTCGTGAATTATATCGCAGGGCAGAACTGCCTCTGCGCCGTACACCATAAAAATAGTGTGAATCCGGTAGTTCGGTTTGGTGTGGTCCGCAGCCCCCAGAGTACGGAGTCGAGCTCCTCTACCCAGTGCGTGTTAGATTCCTTGAGGGACCGCACTAGTCTGGGTTTGATGCCGCTCATGATTAGACCATTTGCTCGCTCGACTTGGCCGTTAGTTTGGGGATGATAGACTGATGCATAGTCGAGCTTGATGCCTATATTTTTGCACCAGAGTTTGACCTCGTCGGCCGTGAAATTCGTGCCGTTATTAGTGATGATGCTGTGGGGGACGCCAAAACGGTGTACTACCCCGGATATAAAATCTATCACAGGTCCAGATTCTGTCGTTTTAACCGGCTTGGCTTCAATCCATTTGGTGGATTTGTCCACCATGACCAATAAGTATTTGCGCTTGTGGGTTCCCCCTTTAAGGGGTCCAACCATGTCAAGCCCCCAGACCGCGAACGGCCAGGTGATGGGTATAGTTTTGAGGGCGGTGGGTGGCATGTGGCTCTGATTAGCGAAGAGCTGGCAACCGACGCATCGTTGGACTAAGTCCTGAGCATCTGCCCGGGCTGTCGGCCAATAAAATCCTATATGGAAGGCCTTGCCTACAAGGGCCCGGGCTGCAGCGTGGTGCCCGCCGAGTCCGGCGTGAATTTCAGCCAGGAGATTACGCCCTTCCTCTTCGGAGATACACCTTTGAAGGACTCCGGTTGTGCTTTTCTTCTAAAGTTCTCCCTCATGGACCTTGTAGGCTTTAGATCGCCGAACTATGCAGCGGGCCTCATTTTGGTCTTCGGGAAGTTCCTGCCTAATTAAGTAGGCTAGGAATGGTTCCGTCCACGGGGCAATTACTGCCATTATTTCGTGGGCTGAAGGTGTTATTTCATTTGCTGAGCCGCCGATTGTGTCAGAATTGTCTGGGTTAGGTGCTGCAGTTGGCTCCGGATTGTTATTTCCGGACTCCTCTTCCCATAATACGGATGGCTTAAAGAGCCGTTCCAGGAAGATGTTTGGAGGGACGGCGTCGCGTTTTGCGCCGATGCGTGCTAATACTTCTGCTGCCTGGTTATTATCCCGGGCTACATGGTGGAATTCTAGTCCTTCGAACCGAGCTGACATTTTTAGGACGGCGTTGCGGTAAGCTGCCATTTTTGGATCTTTGGCATCAAAGTCTCCATTTACTTGGGATATTGCGAGGTTTGAATCCCCGCGCACCTCTAGGCGTTGAATGCCCATGGAGATTGCCATCCGGAGGCCGTGTAGGAGGGCCTCGTATTCGGCTGCGTTGTTGGAGTCCATGTACATTATTTGAAATACATATTGGACTGTGTCTCCAGTTGGGGACGTCAAGACGACGCCAGCCCCCAAGCCAGCCAACATTTTGGATCCGTCGAAATGCATGATCCAATTGGAGTACGCGCCGTACTCTTTAGGGAGTTCGGCTTCGGTCCATTCAGCGACGAAGTTAGCCAGAACTTGCGATTTTATAGCTCGCCGTGGTTTGTAGGTTATGTCAAATGGTAAGAGCTCAATGGCCCATTTTGCAATCCTGCCCGTTGCGTCGCGATTGTTTATAATATCGTTGAGAGGTACTTCAGAGGCCACCGTTATGGAACACTCTTGAAAGTAGTGTCGCAGCTTCCGGGATGCCATGAACACCGCATACGCTATCTTTTGATAATGTGGGTACTGGGACTTGCATGGAGTTAAGACAGTGGATACGTAGTACACTGGTTTTTGAAGAGGGAATCTGTGCCCTTCTGTTTCTTGTTCGACGACGAGTACCGCGCTGACAACCTGATGTGTTGCTGCGATATATAATAATATAGGTTCGCCCAGATTGGGCGCGGCCAGGACCGGATTTGTTGCCAGTATGGCCTTGATTTCTTCGAGTCCGGCCGTGGCGGCATCCGTCCATTCGAAGTGTTCGGTGCGCCGGAGGAGGCGATAGAGGGGCAGAGCCTTTTCTCCCAGACGGGAGATGAAGCGGCTTAGAGCCGCTACGCACCCCGTTAGTTTTTGTATTTGCTTGAGGT
>NW_021289988.1:0-1130 GCF_002162155.2 Triticum dicoccoides
GCAAAGAGAAGTTGACGTTCGAGGTCGTGGATTTTCAGAGTGCATATCATGCCATTTTGGGGAGACCAGCTTATGCACGGTTCATGGCTCGACCATGTTACGTGTACCTCAAATTGAAGATGCCCGGCCCCAAAGGAGTGATCACTGTCACCGGTGATCGGAAAAAGGCAGAAGAGTGCTTCCAGAAAGGCTCAAAAATTGCTGATTCCCAGGTGACAGCGGTCGAGTTCGAAGAATACAAGCAAAACGCAGATCCGAGTGACTTGCTGCGATCCAAGAAACCCGCCACAGAGTCTGCATTTCAGTCGTCCGGTGAGACGAAGCCTGTTCACATTCACCCGACCGACCCCGATGCAGCTCCGACCCACATCTCCACAACACTCGACCCGAAATAGGAAGAAGCACTCATCCAGTTCCTCCGTCAGAACTGGGACATTTTTGCATGGAAGCCCGCTGACATGCCAGGTGTTCCCAGGGGACTGGCTGTGCATCGCCTAAGAGTCGACTCATTTGCAAAACCAGTTAAAGAGCATCTTCGGCGGTCTGCCGTCCAGAAGAGAAAAGCCATTGGTGAGGAAGTGGCTCGACTGTTGGCGGCAGGATTTATCCGAGAGATATACCACTCCGAGTGGCTCGCTAATGTCGGCATGGTTCCTAAGAAAGACAAATCACTCCGAATGTGCATTGATTTCAAGCACATCAACCGGGCCTGCCCGAAAGATCATTTTCCTCTCCCTCGCATAGATCAAATTGTTGACTCGACCGCGGGATGCGAGAGACTGTCTTTTCTAGACGCCTACTCCGGGTACCACCAGATCCGTCTGTACGGACCCGACGAGGTAAAAACAGCTTTCATCACTCCATTCGGGTGCTTCTGCTATATCACCATGCCATTCGGCCTCAAGAATGCCGGAGCCACATTTATGCGAATGATTCAGAAGTGTCTACTCACTCAAATCAGTCGGAATGTGGAAGCGTACATGGATGATATCGTCGTCAAGTCACGAAAAGGTTCCGACCTGCTCGCTGACCTCGCCGAAACATTTGCCAACCTCCGAAGGTATGATATCAAGCTCAATCCATCAAAGTGCACATTTGGAGTTCCTGGTGGCAAGTTACTCGGTTTTCTC
>NW_021289989.1:0-2005 GCF_002162155.2 Triticum dicoccoides
AACCGCGACTAAAGCCCGCGAGCGCCCTGGGCCCAGGCATTTGGTCGCGGTTCATCTGCCGAACCGCGACTAAAGACTTCATTAGTCGCGGTTCCTACAGTTTCGCGACTAATGGGGCTGGACGGAAGCCTCTTTTTCTACTAGTGGAATATATCAACCGGTTGGAGGGAGCACCATAAAAGGCAACAAAGGGCATATGCATCCATATGCACGTCCAACAGATGATGTCTCACAATGTTTTGCTTTTGCATATTTGTTTATAAGACCAGTAGAGCCGGTTCGATCTAGGGTTAGGAGGTATCGGAAATAAAACTGCATTTCCTGTATGACTTACATGTTGTTGTTTGCTGAACTTTAGTACAAGGAAGGCAACAAAGAGAACTTATGTTTACAGGGAAACATACAGATGGTGAGGAGCGCTACCTACCAAGCTATCCTTCAAGAACTCGCACTCAAATTCTAATTCAGACATGTAACTACACAATTTTGATGCAATATATTCTCGGACATACTCCAGATTTTTGCTTTGGTAAACTCCTATAGAGTTTTCTAGGAAAAACTAGGTATGTGAAACTATCCGGATTCGATATTCAAATTTTTTTATGGAATTGTGGTTGTGGCACTAATGATTGTGGTCAGGTCTTCACCTTGTTGTCGTCTCCTTCGACCAATTTCTTCCTTTGCAGAACCCACCTCTTTGTCATGCCATTAGGTCCTTCCCAGTGCTCCATGGTGTATAGGTGCTAAACATGACACATAAGCAAAAAAAATGATGTGGCAAAGCAATTAAGGAGAAGAGAAAGCACATTGATGATCCCTAGAAGAAACAATGTCAAGTGCACGATCCTAGACAAAACACTTAAATAAAGGAAGGTCACAAATGCATGAAATAGTTTAGTAGCTAAGAGCGTCTCCAGCCGTGCCCCCATCAGGCCCTCCCGAGGCCATTTTTTAGCCGGCGCCAGAAAAATGGCCCGGTTGTGCCCCCAAGAGCCCATTTTTCGCCTGTTTGGTCCGAAACTGGCGCCGGCGGACCCATGCCAAACCTGGCGCGTTGGGGGGCGCCTGGGGGCGTTGAGGAAACCAATTTTGGCGCGAACAGGAATGGGCCCGCCGAGTCAGCGACATGCCACTTCATCGTCCTCATCGCCTCGGTCCCCGCGGGAATCAATGCCAAGGCTGCCGCATTGGTCAGCCTCCATTGATGCCTCACGGGAGGCGTAGCGACGCGCGTCCCGCCCGCTACCACGCATCTCCCAGCATGCAGGTTCTCACCGCCCCCCCTTCGGCTATAAAGCCCGGCCTCCCCGGTGGTGAACGCCACAGTCGCTACAACTCACCTTCTGTCTCGCCTCGTCTCACCACAGAAGCACCTCCCCCCCTCTTCCGCCGCCGACGAGCAATGGTTGAGCGGTACCCTGGCGACTCCGCGGCGGCGAACAGCTTCGGTCGATGCCATCTCCACGAGGACGAGGCATGCCTCCTCTACGAGGCCGACTATCCGGCGCCCCTAGACATGCGGGTGCCGGTCTCGAGGAAGCTGAGCGCCGACGGCGTCTTGGTGCCCCCGGTGCCCACCAGGGCCGAACGGCGGTCCGAGATGGCTCGCATCCGTTCGTCGCTATCAGAGGCGCAGCGGAACGAGGTTAGGTACGCCGCCGACACCCACACACCGTGGAAGATGTACTTCGAGCGCCGCCGCGAAGACCAAATCGCCTCCGCCAACGACATCATCCCCTGCGGCCGCCTCAACAACGAAGGCCGGCGCGAATGGTGGGGCATGCCCGGCTGCACCCTCGAGGCCGTCCTCGACCACATCGAGACCGGCAACACGCCGCGGCTCGAGTACCCGGCGTGCCCGTCCTTCTCTCGCCGCCGTGGCAACTCCTAGACGCCGCGGTGAATGGAGGTGGCGACCTCCTCATCGCCTGGCTCTGGTTCGCTGTCCTCTGGATCGCCGGCGCACTGCCCCGTCAAGCCGAAGCCGCAGGAGACGCTGCTTGGG
>NW_021289990.1:0-1264 GCF_002162155.2 Triticum dicoccoides
GAAAGTTTTCACGAGTCATACTCTTCTGGTACTTCACCAGATAAAATTTCAACACTGCATCTTCATCGAACGTGAGAAGTGAATGAAAGGTTATGCATTGGAGAAGTGGGAGTCGACCTTGAACTTGTGTTCATGCCCATGGACACGATGTAGATCTTATCATTAAAGCTTCTTTTAAATAAATTATTCCTTTGGTATAAGTTCATCTTATATCTAGGATCTGGCCTTTGGCAACCGTGGTTCCGACCATGATTGTTCTTCTTTGATCTCATTTCTCGGACAAGTTAAAACAATTGTCTTCTATGGATCAATACACCAGTCCCACCTTTACTTTGATCTTGTGTCGAGTATTACCCCCCTGGTATCTCGAGATTATCATGGAACTGCATAACTCCTTATGAGTTCTTCATCAAGTGCTACCTTCCCACTGATTCCAATTTTTCGCGGGCTCTGAGTTATTGAACACTCAAAGACACCGATAACTGAACTGAGTCCGCTCTTCGGTTCAACAACTCTTCAGTAAGCTTCTATAAGTACGAGTTTGTACCCGATCACGCCATTCCTAGCCTGTTTGGCTATATCATTGTCATGACGATTCTAACTGTGCTACCTGGTCCTTATTCTCGGAGCACCAATTTTCGACGATGAACTAACCTTATGTCGATCCTCATCGTCATATCATTTCGCCTTGAACAACAAGCTTGGTTTCGAGTTTGTGTCGTAACTGTGGTTCCAATAACCTCTTGCTTCATCATTCCTTCGGCTTGATGTCGTCGCTGATTGATTACATCTGCATGAAATCTCTCGACAATTGTGTCGTGATCATCATCAACCTTATGAGCTCTTCCAGGAATTCAATTGAATTCTTGATGGGTAATACCATCCTTGCACCTCGATGATTCCTGTTCTCATCGACCACTTTATTGCCTTCCGTTCAACACAACTTGTTCGTGTTTTGTGTAAACCTTGAGATCCCTGCTACCCAGCAGTTGATCTTCCTTACCTCGGAAGTATTACCATCTCTTTTTGTCAAGAATGTGGTGAGAATTTCACCACCTCTTAAGAATTCTTGATATCATAATACTTCTTGCCATCTTCGTTCATTCCTTGGCCCCCGTATTGTTTTCAACCGGAATACCGACAATTGAGCTATGACGTGTGAATTCAAAACTTCTAGCAAGCCTCTTGCTTTGAAGTGAAATTCTTAGACTATTGATTATTGAATCACCATTCCGACGTTGGTCGTGCAACCCAGCCCATATTT
>NW_021289991.1:0-1146 GCF_002162155.2 Triticum dicoccoides
ACTGAGCACTAGTAACATGAGCTTCCATGGAGTTATACCAGGGAAGAAGGCCGAGTCACTCGGCCAGATAGCTTTGGACGTGGTGTTTGGTGATTCGAAGCATTTTCGCAAAGAAAAGTTGACGTTTGAGGTCGTGGATTTTCAGAGTGCATATCATGCCATTTTGGGGAGACCAGCCTATGCACGGTTCATGGCTCGACCATGTTACGTGTACCTCAAATTGAAGATGCCCGGTCCCAAAGGTGTGATCACTGTCACCGGTGATAGGAAAAAGGCAGAAGAGTGCTTTCAGAAGGGCTCCAAGATTGCCGATTCCCAGGTGACAGCAGTCGAGTTCGAAGAATACAAGCAAAACGCAGATCCGAGTGACTTGCTGCGATCCAAGAAGCCCGCCACGGAGTCTGCATTCCAGTCGTTCGGTGAGACAAAGCCTGTTCACATTCACCCGACCGACCCCGAAGCAGCTCCAACCCGCATCTCCACCACACTCGACCCAAAATAGGAAGAAGCGCTCATCCAGTTCCTCCGTGAGAACTGGGACATTTTTGCATGGAAGCCCGCTGACATGCCAGGTGTTCCCAGGGGACTGGCTGAGCATCGCCTAAGAGTCGACTCGTCTGCAAAACCAGTCAAAGAGCATCTTCGGCGGTCCGCCGTCCAGAAGAGAAAGGCCATCGGTGAAGAAGTGCCTCGACTGTTGGCGGCAGGATTTATCCGAGAGATATACCACTCCGAGTGGCTCGCTAATGTCGTCATGGTTCCTAAGAAGGACAAGTCGCTCCGAATGTGCATTGATTTCAAGCACATCAACCGGGCCTGCCCGAAAGATCACTTTCCTCTCCCTCGCATAGATCAAATTGTTGACTCGACCGCGGGATGCGAGAGGTTGTCTTTTTTAGATGCTTACTCCGGGTACCACCAGATCCGTCTGTACGGGCCCGATGAGGTAAAAACAGCTTTCATCACTCCATTCGGGTGCTTCTGCTATATCACCATGCCATTCGGCCTCAAGAATGCCGGAGCCACATTTATGCGAATGATTCAGAAGTGTCTACTCACTCAAATCAGTCGGAATGTGGAAGCTTATATGGATGATATTGTTGTCAAGTCACGAAAAGGTTCCGACCTGCTCGCTGACCTCGCCGA
>NW_021289992.1:0-837 GCF_002162155.2 Triticum dicoccoides
ATTTTGATGCTAAACAACGTGCTGAATTGATTTTAAAAATGCATGAGTTAACTAAGGAAAACATTGAGCGTATGAATGCTAAATATAAACTTGCTGGAGATAAGGGTAGAAAACATGTTGTGTTTGCACCTGGAGATCTTGTTTGGTTACATTTGCGTAAGGATAGATTTCCTGATCTGCGCAAATCAAAGCTAATGCCACGTGCTGATGGTCCCTTTAAGGTGTTAGAGAAAATAAATGATAATGCATATAAACTTGAGCTGCCTGCAGATTTTGGGGTTAGTCCCACTTTTAACATTGCAGATTTGAAGCCTTATTTGGGTGAGGAAGATGGACTTCCGTCGAGGACGACTTCATTTCAAGAAGGGGAGGATGATGAGGACATCAATACAATTGTTACACCCACAGCCCCTGCTGCTATACATACTGGACCAATTACTAGAGCTCGTGCACGCCAAGGCCTAGCTTGGAGAAGGATGAACATTGGAGCAAGAACAAGCATGGAGATGATGGCATGCGCAAGGGGAACAAGAACGGAGTTACAAGTGATGATTTCAGGACTTTGAAGCCACCATAATGGGTGCATGAAGCCTTGGACGAAATATACAAGATGCCACTTCATAAATTTCGTCCCGAGGCTATTTTAGGTGTTGCGTCACCTTATTATTGGGCCAGGCCCATGTAATTTCGAAATACATAAGTATAGGCTATTTTTAGAGTCCGTATGTGTGGGGAAACAAGAGATAGGGTTGATTTCGGACTCCTCCACCAAGGGCCACGAAATTCCCCCCTCTTCCTCCATATATACAGCCCTTAGGGCATCGTTTAGACTTTGGG
>NW_021289993.1:0-1113 GCF_002162155.2 Triticum dicoccoides
AGTGTACCTTGTTTGGGTCGCTGTTGTGGTCGAGTGGAGGAATCCTTCTGGCTCCGCGCGGGTTGTCCCTGTTTCCGGTAACGGCTACCATCCATCTTTCCAGAGTGGCATCGTCGACTTCTTCTGGATGGACCCTAGTCTCGTCTTCGGGCCCACAGTACAACCACATGCAGTGGCTCCGGAATTGAAGGGGTTGGATGCGACGCCTGAGGAAGACCTCCAGAAGATCCATGCCCGTCACCCCCTCCCGAACCAACTGCACCACGCGCTCCATCAACATCTTCACGTCGGCTTTCTCCTCCGGAATCAGCTTCAGAGGGGAGGGCTTGTTCACTCGGTCCATGGTAAACGGAGGGAGTCCACTCGACTGCCCTGGCGTCGACTGGACTTGACAGTAGAACCAAGTCGACTGCCAGCCTCTGACGGACTCGGGAAAGGACATGGGCGGGAAGGTGCTATTATTCCTCACCTGAATCCCCAGGCCCCCACACATTTGGACGACTCGGGTCTTCTCATCACCTGGGCTCGCCTTCTTCACGGTCTGAGAGCGACACGTGAAGATACGTTTGAACAAACCCCAGTGCGGTCGACAGCCCAAGAAACCCTCACACATGGACACGAACGCAGCAAGATAGGCAATGTAGTTTGGGGTAAAGTGGTGGAGCTGCGCTCCAAAGAAATTCAAGAAGCCACGGAAGAAAATGCTTGGCGGCAAGGAAAACCCACGATCAACATGAGTGGCCAGAAGCACACACTCACCCTCTTCTGGCTGTGGCTGCCACTCCTTCCCCGGCAACCTCGCAGCTCCGTGAGGGATCAAGCCCTCGTTGGCCATGTCGAGGAGGTCCTTCTCCGTGATGGTCGACTGGATCCAGTCTCCTTGGACCCAGCCTTTCGGCAGGCGGGATCTGGACGAGGACCCTCTGCGGCTGGTGGATCTCCCCTTCGCCTTCTCCGATGCCGACGCCTTCTTGGCACGCTCCAGCGCCGCCGCCTTCTCCTTGGCCATGGTCGCCGGTGAGATGCACGAAGGGAAGTGGTGCGGGGACGAGAGCGAGCACGCTGAGCAGGGAGGAAGGAAGCAGAGGGAGAGAGGGAGAATGCTGAGGCGCA
>NW_021289994.1:0-1084 GCF_002162155.2 Triticum dicoccoides
GATGGAGATCATGATGATGGAGATCATGGTGTCATGCCGGTGACAAGATGATCATGGAGCCCCGAAGATGGAGATCAATGGAGCTATATGATATTGGCCATATCATGTCACAACTATATAATTGCATGTGATGTTTATTATGTTTATGCATCTTGTTTACTTAGGACGACGGTAGTAAATAAGATGATCCCTTACAAAATTTCAAGAAGTGTTCTCCCCTAACTGTGCACCGTTGCTACAGTTCGTCGCTTCTAAGCACCACGTGATGATCGGGTGTGATGGATTCTTACGTTCACATACAACGGGTGTAAGACAGTTTTACACAGCGAAAACACTTAGGGTTAACTTGACGAGCCTAGCATGTGCAGACATGGCCTCGGAACACGGAGACCGAAAGGTCGAGCATGAGTCGTATCGTAGATACGATCAACATGAAGATGTTCACCGACGTTAACTAGTCCGTCTCACGTGATGATCGGACACGGCCTAGTTGACTCGGATCATGTGATCACTTAGATGACCAGAGGGATGTCTATCTAAGTGGGAGTTCATAAGATGAACTTAATTATCTTGAACATAGTCAAAAGACCTTTTGCAAATTATGTCGTAGCTCGCGCTTTAGTTCTACTGTTTTAGATATGTTCCTAGAGAAAATATAGTTGAAAGTTGATAGTAGCGATTATGCGATCAGTAGAAAGCTTATGTCCTTAATGCACCGCTTAGTGTGCTGAACCCCAAACATCGTTTGTGGATGTTTCGAACATCGAACATACACGTTTTGATAACTACGTGATAGTTCAGTTAAATGGTTTAAGTAGAGGCACCAAAGACGTTTTCGAAACGTCACGGAACATATGAGATGTTTCGAGGGCTGAAATTGGGATTTCAGGCTCGTGCCCACGTCAAGAGGTATAAGACCTCCGACGATTTTCTTAGCCTGCAAACTAAGGAGAGAAGCTCAATTGTTGAGCTTGTGCTCAGATTGTCTGAGTGCAACAATCACTTGAATCAAGTGGGAGTTGATCTTCCAGATGAAATAGTGATAGTTCCTCCGAAGTCATTACCACCAAGCTGCTAGAGCTTC
>NW_021289995.1:0-990 GCF_002162155.2 Triticum dicoccoides
TGATCATCTTGTCACCGGCTTGACACCATGATCTCCATCATCATGATCTCCATCATCGTGTCTCCATGAAGTTGCTCGCCAACTATTACTTCTACTACTATGGCTAACGCGTTTAGCAATAAAGTAAAGTAATTTACATGGTGTTTCTCGATGACACGCAGGTCATTAAAAGAATAAAGACAACTCCTATGGCTCCTGCCGGTTGTCATACTCATCGACATGCAAGTCGTGAATCCTATTACAATAGCATGAACATCTCATACATCACATATAGATCATTCATCATTCATCACAACTTTGGCCATATCATATCACAAACCACTTGCTGCAAAAACAAGTTAGACGTCCTCTAATTGTTGTTGCAAGTTTTACGTGGCTGAATTAGGGTTCTAGCAAGAACGTCTTCTTACCTACGTTAAATCCACAACGTGATTTGTCAACTTCTATTTACCCTTCATAAGGACCCTGTTCATCGATTCCGATCCAACTAAAGTGGGAGAGACAGACACCCGCCAGCCACCTTATGCAACTAGTGCATGTTAGTCGGTGGAACCGGTCTCACGTAAGCGTACGTGTAAGGTTGGTCCAGGCCGCTTCATCCCACAATACCGCTGAAGCAAGAAAGGACTAGTAACGGCAAGAAAGTTGACAAATCTACGCCCACAACAAATTGTGTTCTACTCGCGCAAGAAGAACTACGCATAGACCTAGCTCATGATGCCACTGATGGGGAACGTTGCAGAAAACAAAAATTTTCCTACTCGTTTCACCAAGATCATCTAGGAGTTCATCTAGCAACGAGTGATTAGATGCATCTACATACCTTTGTAGATCGCGAGCGGAAGCGTTCAAAAGAACGGTGATGATGTAGTCGTACTCGACGTGATCCAAATCACCGATGACCAGCGCCGAACGGACGGCACCTCCGCGTTCAACACACGTACGGAACAGCCACGTCTCCTCCTTCTTGATCCAGCAAGGGAGGGAGGA
>NW_021289996.1:0-1094 GCF_002162155.2 Triticum dicoccoides
TTTGGGTTTATGCAGACTTATGGAGAAGCCTGCGTTTACAAGAAAGTGAGTGGGAGCTCTGTAGCATTTCTCATATTATATGTAGATGACATACTCTTGATGGGAAATGATATAGAATTTCTGGACAGCATTAAGGCCTACTTGAATAAGTGTTTTTCAATGAAGGACCTTGGAGAAGCTGCTTATATATTAGGCATCAAGATCTATAGAGATAGATCGAGACGCCTCATAGGTCTTTCACAAAGCACATACCTTGATAAGATTTTGAAGAGATTCAGAATGGATCAGTCCAAGAAGGGGTTCTTGCCTATGTTACAAGGTGTGAGACTGAGCTCAGCTCAGTCACCGACCACGGCAAAAGATAAAGAAGAGATGAGTGTCATCCCCTATGCTTCAGCCATAGGATCTATTATGTATGCCATGCTGTGTACTAGACCCGATGTAAACCTTGCCGTAAGTTTGGTAGCAAGATACCAAAGTAATCCCGGCAAGGAACACTGGACAGCGGTCAAGAATATCCTGAAGTACCTGAAAAGGACGAAGGACATGTTTCTCGTTTATGGAGGAGACGAAGAGCTCGTCGTAAAGGGTTATGTCGACGCTAGCTTCGACTCAGATCTGGATGACTCTAAGTCACAAACCGGATACGTGTATATGTTGAATGGTGGAGCAGTAAGCTGGTGCAGCTGCAAGCAGAGCGTCGTGGCGGGATCTACGTGTGAAGCGGAGTACATGGCAGCCTCGGAGGCAGCACATGAAGCGATTTGGGTGAAGGAGTTCATCACCGACCTAGGAGTCATACCCAATGCGTCGGGGCCGATCAAACTCTTCTGTGACAACACTGGAGCTATTGCCCTCGCCAAGGAGCCCAGGTTTCACAAGAAGACCAGGCACATCAAGCGTCGTTTCAACTCCATCCATGAAAATGTTCAAGATGGAGACATAGAGATTTGCAAAGTGCACACGGATCTGAATGTCGCAGATCCGCTGACTAAACCTCTCTCGCGTGCAAAACATGATCAACACCAGAACTCTATGGGTGTTCGATTCATCACAATGTAACTAGATTGGTGACTCTAGTGCAAGTGGGAGAC
>NW_021289997.1:0-953 GCF_002162155.2 Triticum dicoccoides
TGCTCTCTGCGGCAGGTTCTGTCCCCGAAGAGTACCCTGATTACCCTAGCGAAGAACCGTATCAGTGCATCGAACCATCAGGCAAGCAACCAACCATTTGATCATATTGATACAATCCCATGTTCTCGCTCCTGCTCTCTTTTACTGCATTAAGACAACGCGTTTCAAACTGCTGTGTGCTACGGTAGTTGAACCCATTTCCTCTGCATGACCTGTCATTGCCACAGTAACTAGATGAAACCCACTAGCATGTGTAGGAGTTGTTTGAGCCATATGTATGTGTTGTTCCTACCTTGCTATGCCTGCTATGCTTAGAGTCGTGTCAGGTCTGGTTCATCTGGGTGATGGGCTAGAGTGAAATGTTTATCTCGGTAATGAGAGTGGTGTGGTGAACACGATTTGATAAAGGTATCGATGAGAGGCCATGTAGGAGTACATGGTCGGTTGTTTCATTGAAGCTGACCTTAAGCACTGAGATCTGTATGCATGATTTAAGATACAGCTACTACCATGCATTGGGCCCTGAAATATGACCCCGCTCGACTTCTTATTCACCCTAGCTCTCTGTCCAGGAGTTGCAAGTAGTTTCTGGTGTTTGTAGCCTACTGGAGGCCGTGGACAGCGCTGACCGTAGGGGTGGGCTGTGATGCGGTAGGTACATGGCACGGTGTACCGAATACCCGTTAGGTATCTCGGGAACCCTGTTCACATCGTTCGGGGCCGTATGGGAAACCTCGGCCGGACTCCCTGCGGATGGAACCTGAATAGGCGATAAACCTGGACTAGAGGCTTAAGTGTTTAGGTAGGTCGTGGTCTACACCCACGTCGGCTTTCGCTTGAAGTCTGCCGAGCACATGTCGTGTGCAGACGCTAAGTGGTGGAAACATGTATGAAGAAGTACACCCCTGCAGGGTTATCATAATCTATTCGAATAGCCGCGTCCGCGGTAAAGG
>NW_021289998.1:0-1304 GCF_002162155.2 Triticum dicoccoides
GACTATCTACCAGATCCTGCCGAGGGCACAAGATCGTAGCTGAGGTAACAAGCTAAACGTCGAAGTCCACGCGGAACTACTAGTGAGACTGAAGTCTCTCTGCAAAACATAAAATAGGCAAACGTGAGTACAAATGTACCCAGCAAGACTTACATCAGATCTATCTACATATGCATCATTATCAACAAGGGGGTGGAGGGGTTTGACTGCAGCAAGCCAGCTTTGACTCGGTGGCTATCCTGAACTACGACTGCAAGTAACTCTTTTGAGGTGGCGCACACGAGTCCACATATTCACCATATCAATACACCACTATGGATCCGCTCCCGTCTCCCTACGAGAACGCCATCCATAGCACTCACGCTTATCTTGCGTATTTTAGAGTATCCACTTTCACTTGTCTATGAACTATGCAAGGGGTCCAAGCTTCCATATCCGAGGAATCCGGCTATTCGAATAGATAATGATAACCCTGCAGGGGTGTACTTCTTCACACACGCTCTCGCCACTTACCGCCCTGTACACGTCATGTACCTCGGCAACCTTCAAGCGGAAGCCGGGCTTGGGAGTCGGCCACGACCTGACTAACCGAACAAGTCTCTAGTCCAGGTTTATCGCCTATTCGGGTTCCATCCGCAAGGAGATCCGGCCGGGGTGTCGCTCACGGCCCCAAACGATGTGAGCAGGGTTCCCAAGCCCACCATCCGGGTGCCACTTGGTACACCGTGCCACTGTGCCTAGTCTGTCCCAAGCCCACCTGTACCGGGTGCCACTTGGTAGACTACTAACACTACCTACAAACACCAGAAACTAGTTGCAACTCCTGGACATAGATCATGTTGATTAATAAGTCGAGAGGGGTCGAGTTACCGGAACCCAATGTGTGGTAGTAGCTGCTCATGGATCACAAACACAGAACTCAGTTCCTGAGGACGGCTGCAATGAGACAACCCACCATGTACTCCTACATGGCCTCTCACCGCTACCTTTACCAAATCGTGTTCACACACTTAGTTCACCCATAGTAGGACATGTTCACACGCCTCTGATTCATCCCCGATGAATCAGACCTGACTCAACTCTAAGCAGTAGCAGGCATGACAAACAAGCATGAATGAGTAGGCACATCAGGGCTCAAACAACTCCTACTCATGCTAGTGGGTTTCATCTATTTACTGTGGCAATGACAGGTCATGCAAAGGATAAAGGGGTTCAGCTACCGCAGCAAGTATCAAATATGTCGTTGTTGTCCTAATGCAGTAAAAGAGAGCAGGAGCGAGAGAGTGGGATTTTATCGGAATGAA
>NW_021289999.1:0-1397 GCF_002162155.2 Triticum dicoccoides
TCGGATGTAACTTTTCGAGTAGATGATTTTTCATATATAAAACTTTTTAATCCGAGTTCGTATGCAAAAGTTATGCCCATTTTACAAATTTCCAGAGATATTTTGCAAATAAAGTCGAAATTTATATTTGTAAATTTTCCCAACGAATAGACCACATATGACATGGCAAACTTATTTTCTTTTATTTTTTTGACATTTTTATCATTTTTTTTTATTTTTTTAAACTGAAAAGGCGGTCCACAGGGAGGGGGTTCTTGTAAGCCACCCTTTCTCCATGAATCTGTGTCGGATTCCCTGAGCTAGTTGGTTAAGCTAAACAACAACTTGGAGAGTTGGAAGATAAAAGCTTTTCTGACTTAGTTCATGTTAAGGGATATCTTTTGTGCGTGTGTGTGTGTTGAAGAAAGATGATATCTCCATTGACTGGTCTTCGTGATCAGTTGTTGGATCTATTGCCTTGTCAAGACTTTGAATTGAGTATGGGCTATCGTCAAGTCAAATCAGAACCAACGATTTTTGTAATGTTGTCTTACTCATGGTTGATCCCTTGAGCATACACCATTACATCTTTTGGTCTGACCATTGCTATCACCGTGTTCACATGATGGTGGAAGTCCAGTAATATGGAAAATTCTGATGAGTTGTTGTTGAGCCCATCAGCAGCATTTTTGTCTCCCCCATGATTCATGTTGAACATCAACCTAGTGTTGAGAAACTTGTAAGCAATGCCTTCATGTTCCGTTCATGAAGCTTATGCTTGGATGAAAGAAGTGACTTTCTCCAAGTTCACGTGCATTAGGTGTAAGTTGCCGCCATGAATTTGAGAAAGGTTTGTTTTGTTTCCCTTGGAATCATCCCAAATCGGTCATGCATACGTATGAAGTATCCCAAACCTTTTTTTTGAATTTTTTTGCATCTAGATCTTGACAGCCCCGTAACTTTTTTTGTGTTAGGTTTTTGGGGATTTTGAAAATGTTTAACGGGGTTCCCCCAGTTAAATTCGGATGTAACTTTTCGAGTAGATGATTTTTCATATATAAAACTTTTTAATCCGAGTTCGTATGCAAAAGTTATGCCCATTTTACAAATTTCCAGAGATATTTTGCAAATAAAGTCGAAATTTATATTTGTAAATTTTCCCAACGAATAGACCACATATGACATGGCAAACTTATTTTCTTTTATTTTTTTGACATTTTTATCATTTTTTTTATTTTTTTAAACTGAAAAGGCGGTCCACAGGGAGGGGGTTCTTGTAAGCCACCCTTTCTCCATGAATCTGTGTCGGATTCCCTGAGCTAGTTGGTTAAGCTAAACAACAACTTGGAGAGTTGGAAGATAAAAGCTTTTCTGACTTAGTTCATGTTAAGGGATATCTTTTGTGCGTGTGTGTGTGT
>NW_021290000.1:0-1893 GCF_002162155.2 Triticum dicoccoides
AGTATGTATGATTTCCAACAAATCAGTTGCTCGCTCCATAGTTCCGGAGAACGGCGTTTTAGTCATCTTGCCCATAAGGCACGGTTCGCAAGTACCAAGTGATTCATAATCAAGTGATTCCAAAAGTCCATCAATATGGAGTTTCTTCATGCGCTTTACACCGATATGACCCAAACGGCAGTGCCACAAATAAGTTGCACTATCATTATTAACTCTGCATCTTTTGGTTTCAACACTATGAATATGTGTATCACTACTATCGAGATTTAATAAAAATAGACCACTCTTCAAGGGTGCATGACCATAAAAGATATTACTCATATAAATAGAACAACCATTATTCTCTGATTTAAATGAATAACCGTCTCGCATCAAACAAGATCCAGATATAATGTTCATGCTCAACGCTGGCACCAAATAACAATTATTCAGGTCTAAAACTAATCCCGAAGGTAGATGTAGAGGTAGCGTGCTGACCGCGATCACATCGACTTTGGAACCGTTTCCCACGCGCATCGTCACCTCGTCCTTGGCCAGTGCTCGCTTATTTCATAGTCCCTATTTCGAGTTGCAAATATTAGCAACAGAACTAGTATCAAATACCCAGGTGCTACTACGAGCTCTAGTTAGGTACACATCAATAACATGTATATCACATATACCTTTGTTCACTTTGCCATCCTTCTTATCCGCCAAATACTTGGGGCAGTTCCGCTTCCAGTGACCAGTCTGCTCGCAGTAGAAGCACTCAGTTTCAGGCTTAGGTCCAGACTTGGGTTTCTTCTCTTGAGCAGCAACTTGCTTGCTGTTCTTCTTGAAGTTCCCATTCTTCTTCCCTTTGCCCTTTTTCTTGCAACTAGTGGTCTTGTTGACCATCAACACTTGATGCTCCTTTTTGATTTCTACCTCCGCAGCTTTTAGCATTGCGAAGAGCTCGGGAATAGTCTTGTTCATCCCTTGCATATTATAGTTCATCACAAAGCTCTTGTAGCTTGGTGGCAGTGATTGGAGAATTCTGTCAATGACGCTATCATCCGGAAGATTAACTCCCAGTTGAATCAAGTGATTATTATACCCAGACATTTTGAGTATATGTTCACTGACAGAACTATTCTCCTCCATCTTGCAGCTGTAGAACTTATTGGAGACTTCATATCTCTCAATCCGGGCATTTGCTTGAAATATTAACTTCAACTCCTGGAACATCTCATATGCTCCATGTCGTTCAAAACGTCGTTGAAGACCCGGTTCTAAGCCGTAAAGCATGGCACATTGAACTATAGAGTAGTCATCAGCTTTGCTCTGCCAGACGTTCTTAACGTCGTCAGTTGCATCAGCAGCAGGCCTGGCACCTAGCGGTGCTTCCAGGACGTAACTTTTCTGTGCAGCAATGAGGATAATCCTCAGGTTACGGACCCTGTACGTGTAATTGCTACCATCATCTTTCAACTTTGCTTTCTCAAGGAACGCATTAAAATTCAACGGAACAACAGCACAAGCCATCTATCTACAAACGAACATAGACAAGCAATATACTATCAGGTACTAAGTTCATGATAAATTTAAGTTCAATTAATCATATTACTTAAGAACTCCCACTTAGACAGACATCTCTCTAGTCATCTAAGTGATCACGTGATCCAAATCAACTAAACCATAACCGATCATCACGTGAGATGGAGTAGTTTTCAATGGTGAACATCACTATGTTGATCATATCTACTATATGATTCACGCTCGACCTTTCGGTCTCCGTGTTCCGAGGCCATATCTGCATATGCTAGGCTCGTCAAGTTTAACCTGAGTATTCTGCGTGTGCAAAACTGGCTTGCACCCGTTGTAGATGGACGTAGAGCTTATCACACCCGATCATCACGTGGTGTCTGGGCACGA
>NW_021290001.1:0-2587 GCF_002162155.2 Triticum dicoccoides
GGCCTAACTATGTGAGCCCAAACACACAGGAAAATAGACAAAAGGGTGGGCCTCTCCGAAAAAATGCGCGCGCAATAAAAACCCGATGGCGCGAAGCGGCAGCCCGCGGGCGCGAAGGGCCGAATGCGATTCCTGTGGGCCGCGACGCACAGGGATATACTTTTCCTGTGCGCCTGCTCAGAACCTACAGGAATATGGTGAAAAAACCTGTCGGTCAGTGTCTGGCCCACAGTAAAATGACATTTTCCTGGGAGTCTACGCGGGGCCGACGGAAATATATGTTGGCTCACAGGCTTAATCACGATTCTGGTAGTGAGAGGCTGTCCTAGGTGGATTGACTTTTTCCACATGCAGTAGCTGACTCGGCTATCCCGACCTAAGGAAAATCCTGTTTGGATGCGGCCTCAAGGTTACAAATGACCGGAATTAAAGAAGACAGGGTACCGATTTCAGGGATTCAAAGGTTAGGGATCATTTTCGACGACGTGTACAATGCTAATGTTTAAATTACACTTCACACGGTTGGGGTTAACAAAAAACTAACAAAAAACCAAAGGGGGGACGACAACGTGGGATGAAAAAACTGGGTCGGAGGTGGAGCCGACGGAACGAACTCCCCTTCAACAATTGTTGTTTATTATTATTTTGTGCGGCATCAGCTGGGGTTATAAAAAAACCAGCAAGAAATCAAAGGGTGAAGGGGAACATGGGAGAAAAAACCCGGGTGGGAGGGGGCGAGGGAACACACTCCGTTGTAACAGCAGAGATGAATAACTAGGTGCTTTCCATGGGTATGTCCATTTATCAGATTTCACATTGAGTTGTACTGTTGGAGCAATAACATCAATTTTTGGTATTCCTGGTAGGCTTGTGTGACTTCTTCTTGAATAGGATAAGAGAACAACTTAGGAAATTTAGCTTTGAGAATGGTCTCTCTCCAATTATTTTGCCATAACATGACAGTGCTGCTCTGCCATCTCTCTTTATACGCATCATGCATCTAGGTGATGATCTGGATGTTCAATCTGGATGCATACTAGATCATCGTTGGCGCGCGCTGCTGCGCCGGTCTATTTGTACTATGAAATGTTCGTTGCTGATGCCTTGGAATATGGTTAGAATAGTACCATCGCTTCTATTATAGGTTAAAAGTAAAGAAAATCAAGAAGGTCGAATGGTTATTGTTAAACAATCTGCAAACAAAAAAACTCACAAGAGCAAGCTTCAACAATAGGAACTGAAATATCAGATATTTGGATTTCCAAAATCTTGCCATCGTAACAACTAAGTTTTGTTACGGCTTACAACCTTGGAGGACAGAATGCACCCAACCATAATACTTGAAGAAAATTGTGATGCTTCACATTCTCAGAAACCGGAGCTGGTATCCAACTAAAAAAAATGATATATACAGAGATTTCAGAACAAGCAACACCATACTCCATAACTTCGAGATGCGATGTCTGACCTAAAAAAACAGCATGCACTATGTCTGCATTACACACACTGTGAGCTAATGCTTAATGAAGCAACATGTTATTCTCTCCTATGTGCTGCATTTCATGTGTACCTATATATACATGAAAATTGACCACATGATCTGGAGCAAAATAATCACTACAATGAGCAAGAGTAAACCCCGGATGGTGATAATAGCAACATAAATTTAAGACACTTATGGATCACATAGTATATTGTGCTATATAATTCGCTGACTCCGGCAAGCAATTGGTTTTCCTTTCAATTGCTTAAACTCCAGAAAGGTAAAGAAAACTGCAGGAAAAGAACAGAGGAGCATGTTGCCGCACCCATCCATTTTGACAATATAATGGTACAGGAGATCCTACATATATTTTTAATTTTATTTTTAGGTAAGGAGCTGCTGCAACACACAATTCATATATGTCGAATAACTGATAAGATGTAAAAGTTTGATCAACCAACTTTTTGTTTGGCTGCTATATTCATTTCTAGAACTATTTATTTTGCTTGTGCGTAGCACATATTGTCCTTTGTTATGACTACCTTATGTTGTACGACGGCAATGCGACACACTTTTATGTTTTTTCCATGAAATGGTGAAGGTAGTATGCCCAATAGACACCGATAAGGCATGTTTTACCTTATCAAGACTCTTAAGCTTGTTTCGCATTGATTTCCGACTATTATGCGATATGTCAAATGCAAGTCTGAGTTATGAAAAAAGAGAATTAACTATTGGGACTTCATAACCAACCAAAGGACTGAAAATAAAGATTATACAACATGCCGAAGCCAGAGATTTGTAGGAGTGCGTTTACTCTAGAGATGGCAAATGGTGTGAAATATGAATCCTCGACAATTACAACACCAGCAAGCTTATTTAAAATTAGGAATGTTATTTGTGCATCTGCTTCATAAGGAACACCAATAGTCTTTATTATTCATCAATATCTGAACTGCATATTGCATGTTTTGTCTCTACTCTTATAAAAAAACAGAGTTGGTGATGACGGTGTGCCTGTCATCCTGCAATATAGGATGTCCGAATTATATCTGATGGATAGGAAGGAAACTATGGTAATTTTGCAAAATGATACCCACCCCC
>NW_021290002.1:0-947 GCF_002162155.2 Triticum dicoccoides
CTCGCCTGCTTGCCTGGCCTCCCCTCCTCGCTCGACTCCCTGGACGACGCCACGCCCTCCCCCCTGCTCTCTCGCACTCTCCCCCGGCTCTCCTCTCCTCTCCCTCGCTCTCTCTCTCGCCCGGCCGAACACCACACTCGCCGCCGTTCGCCATAGCCACCGTCTCCGACCACCCCTCGCTCCCCCGACTAGCTCAGGAGCTCCGCCTCGACTCCCTCTTCCTCCCCACCGCTCCACGGGTCCCCGGAAGCCCTGCATCGCCGCCACGTCGCCGTTCCCCTCTTCGGGCTCCGACCGTCGTCGCCGTCGAATTCACCGTCACCAGCGCGTCCCCGAGCCCGCTAACCATCCCTGCAGCTCCGCGGTGAGCCCCCGGATCGTTTCCCCCTTCTCCCCTGGTCTCTCCCGACCTCTAGACCCTAGCCCCACCTCGGCCGAGAGCTCCACGCCGCCGGCGATGTCGCCGTCGTGGCCACAGACACCGTAGCACCCAACCGAGTGCACCATCGTGCTCCCCACCTCACCAGGAGCACGCAGCACGCACCAACGCCTCCCCAGACCCCCTGCAACACTGATCCCGACCGCACCCGAACTCCGGCCGCCGCAGCCGAGCTCGCCGCCGTCAACTCCGGCCACCCCGAGCCCAACCACCACCACCAATAGTCGCGGCTCAACCTCAGCAACACGTAGATGCCTTCCGCCGTCCATTTGGTTGCCGGAATGACAAAAAGCACTTTCGCCGCCGTCTCGGGCCTCGCCGGCGTCATGTCGCCGGTGGGGTTTGACTTGTCCGACCTGGGGTTTGACCCCCCAGGGTCACTGACGCGTGGGCCCTGTCGGCCAGGTGGTTAGGTTAGCGCTAATTACCGTTAGTCAACCCCCCCTGACACTGACAGTGGGCCCCAGCGCCACTAATTAGTAATTAGAATTAAGTTAATCCTGTTTAA
>NW_021290003.1:0-1040 GCF_002162155.2 Triticum dicoccoides
TTGTTTGTCATGCCTGCTACTGCTTAGAGTTGAGTCAGGTCTGATTCATCGGGGATGAATCAGAGGCGTGTGAACATGTCCTACTGTGTGTGAGCTAAGCGTGTGAACACGATTTGGTAAAGGTAGCGGTGAGAGGCCATGTAGGAGTACATGGTGGGTTGTCTCATTGAAGCCGTCCTCAGGAACTGAGTTCTGTGTTTGTGATCCATGATTCAGCTACTACCATACATTGGGCCCTGAAATATGACCCCGCTCGACTTCTTATTCACCCTAGTCCTCTGTCCAGGAGTTGCAAGTAGTTTCTGGTGTTTGTAGCTTACTGGAGGCCGTGGACAGCGCTGACCGTAGGGGTGGGCTGTGATGCGGTAGGTACGTGGCACGGTGTACCGGACGCCCGTTTGGTGTCACGGAACCCTGTTCACATCGTTTGGGGCTATGAGCGAAACTCCGGCCGGATCTCCTCATGGATGGAACCCGAATAGGCGATAAACCTGGACTAGAGACTTGAGTGTTTAGGTAGGTCGTGGTCTACACCCACGTCGGCTTCCGCTTGAAGTCTGCCGAGCACATGTCGTGTGCAGACGCTAAGTGGTGGAAACATGTATGAAGAAGTACACCCCTGCAGGGTTAACATCATCTATTCGAATAGCCGTGTCCGCGGAAAAGGACTTCTGGGTTGCTTATATCAGTTCATAGACAAGTGAAAGTGGATACTCTAAAATACGCAAGATAAGCGTGAGTGTTATGGATGGCGTTCTCGTAGGGAGACGGGAGCGGATCCATAGTGGTGTATTGATATGGTGAATATGTGGACTCGTGTGCGCCACCTCAAAAGAGTCGCTTGCAGTCGTAGTTTAGGATAGCCATCGAGTCAAAGCTGGCTTGCTGCAGTCAAACTCCACCATCCCCTTTGTTGAAAATGATGCATATGTAGTTAGTTCTGATGTAAGTCTTGCTGGGTACATTTGTACTCACGTTTGCCTATTTTATGTTTTTGCAGAGAGACTTCAGTCTCACTAGTAGTTCCACGTGGACTTCGA
>NW_021290004.1:0-1429 GCF_002162155.2 Triticum dicoccoides
GACGACCAGAAGACGATCCACGCGGCGCAACGGCGACCAGGGCGATGCAGAGAGGCTGGGTGGTGCGTGGCGAGCTCGGGCGCGCCATGCTCACCTCCCTGCCTGCTCTGGCGAGGGGAAGCAGCTGGCTGGCACGGGCCAGCACAGTGCTGGGCCGGCTGGGCTGGGCCGCACAGGTAAGTCTTCCCCTTTCTTTATTTTCTGTTTTCTGATTTTATTTAATATAACTGCAACTTTGTTGAATTAAATAAAATACCTAGGCAACTCCAAAAATCACCAAACTACTCCTGGTCCATAGTTGGATTATTTCCAACATGAAACATTTTAGTTTGGAGATATTTGAGCATTTAAATATTTTATATAATTTTAAATGCCCAAATTCAAATAGTTATGATTTAATTCAAAACCCTAGGATGGCCTAGGAAAATGTGCACCACTTTTGGCAGAGGTTCTGAACCAAGGCAAAAATGATGGGCATTTTAGAAGGGCATTTCAGGTTCATTGAAAAATTATTTTAGTAAACCCTAGTTGGTTTCAGAGGGGACTGGGGGTTCTGTCATCCCCATTTCAAGTTTCTGATGAATGGGTAAACATGATGCAACACTCTAATGCATAACTAGCTAGGGTGTGACAACTCACCCCCACTCAAAAGAATCTCGTCCCGAGATTTGGGTTCCTCCGGGAAGAAGGCGGGATATTCAAGTCGAAGACGATCCTCCCTTTCCCAGGTTGCTTCATCTTCAGAATGGTGCGACCATTGAACCTTGAGAAACTTGATATTATGACGTCGCGTGGTACGTTCGGCTTGATCGAGGATACGAATGGGGTACTCTCGATAGGTAAGATTATCTTGGAGATCAAGCGTTTCGTGGTCCACTTCACGGATAGGATCCGAGAAGCAACGCCTGAGTTGAGAAATGTGGAAGACATCGTGAACTCTGGAGAGGTGCGGAGGTAGTTCCAATTGGTAGGCAACTTCTCCTCGTTTGTCAAGAATGCGAAAAGGTCCAATGTAACAAGGAGCCAATTTGCCTTTGATACCGAAACGATGGGTTCCCTTCAGAGGGGTGACCCGAAGATAAGCCTTCTCGTCAACCTCGAAAGTCATAGCCTTATGTTTTCGGTCATATTGACTCTTTTGACGAGATTGGGCTGTTTTCAACTTTTCACGAACGATACGAACTTGTTCTTCTGCTTCCTGAATCATATCCGGGCCAAAGAATTGTCTTTCCCCGGTCTCTGACCAGTTAAGGGGTGTTCGACATCGCCGTCCATAGAGGACTTCAAAAGGGGCTTTACCCAAGCTGGATTGATAGCTGTTGTTGTAAGCGAATTCGGCAAATGGAAGGCACTTCTCCCAGTCCATTCCGAACGAGATAACAGAGGCTCGAAGCATGTCTTCTAGAATCTGATTGACGCGTTCCACTTG
>NW_021290005.1:0-663 GCF_002162155.2 Triticum dicoccoides
CGGCATGCGCCGCGCACGCGCTCGACGCGTCGGACTCGCGCCCCGGTCGCCTGCCTCCTTGCCGTGCAGTCCACGCCCGCCTGCCTCCGCCCCCACCTTCGCATCCGCCTACTGTGGCCTCCCCCGCCTCCTGTTGCTGCTCACCGGACGGCATTCTTCGCCGCCCCCAACTGCTCCGCCTTCCCCCACTTCGCCCCTGGCGCTTGCGTCGTTGCCCCGCCAGCGCCTCGCTGTGTCGTGCCCCGCAGCTAGACTGGGCGAGCGCCCTGTCAGCCGGGCTGCGCCGAGCGCCCGCTCCAGCCGCCCAGTGCCCACATGCCCGCGTGCCCGCTAAGCCCCTAGGGCCTATGACAAACGGGCCCACGCCCCAAAACAAAAACGATTTAAAGAATTAATTGATTTAATTAATTTTGATTAATTAAACTAATCAATTAACTAAACTAATTAAATTGTTAGTTAATTAATTAATCAGTCAACGATAGTGGGGCCCACCCCCCCCCCCTTATTAATCCTGATTAAGTTAATTAATGTGTTTAATTAAAATGGGTCACTGACAGGTGGGACCCACCTGTCAGGTTGACCAGGTCAACTGGTGACGTCATGCTGACATCAGCAATCACTATTCTGGATAATGTTGATTTAAATAATTAAATAAATCCTAAA
>NW_021290006.1:0-1107 GCF_002162155.2 Triticum dicoccoides
GTATTGATAATGGTGGGGATCCGTAAGCGGTCTTGGTCTGGTCGTTGGACACAAACGAAGTACACGAAGTTGCAATGGCTAACTTTTAACTAAACAAATCCCAAGGAAAAGCTACTAGATGGATCTACTTATATAGGAGCAAGGGGTGGCGGCCAAGGAGGTGGGAAGACGTCCCAAGGCAGCCTAAAACTAAATCTAGGTCGTACAAGGCCAATGGGCCCAAGTGGAGGTGATGTAACACCTTTGGACTTGTAGTTTGACTCGGATTCTGCTGCAGCATCAGATTGTTTCGTCCACAACTCAACGCTCCGGACGAATTTGAAGGTGATTCCAATTGGGTTGGAAAGTGCACGAAATCTAGTTTCCAACAAAAAAAGAATCACCCAATTCGGAGTCCGTATGAAAAACTTGTGTGCGTTTTGAGTCAGGTGTGTCTGTGCAGTCCGAATCTGGATCTAGAACGTGAGAGACTTGGACTCTATCTTCTCTTGGGCCAAAAGTGACGTGAGAGAACTTTTTGGACAGCAAATAAACATCTCTTTCTTCCTTATCTTCATATGTGGATTGTACAAATGTCCCATACACCTGCAATTAGACAAAACACAAAAGTGTGAAGTATTTTTGTTCTGGATAACATAAATAGATTATTGAATAGTTTGCACTAGAAATCACCTGACAAATATGCATATATGCAATATTTTTGGTCATATCCAAGGTAGTCATGTCCTCATCATCCTCCCCTTCTTGAAAATAAAGCCGTCCTCGACGTTGCTTAATCTGAAATGTGGCTAACAAAAGAGACAAGGTGTACATGTTGTATATGTATATGTCATCCATTTTTACTTCCCTTGATTTTTGCATATATGACACATGAATAGATGAGTAACTTGCATAGTTCATAAAATCTAAAGCCAAAAAATTAGCACAAGAAGTAGAAGGCATGAAAATATTGCAACTCAGTTTGCACATATAAGTGAAGCTCTTATTCATTTCAAAAGATTGACAATGTTCATCATTAAACCATCCCATCATTGGTGAATAAACCTTACTTGCATCAAATTTACATGCTACAACATGCTTAAATAAGCAAACATGCAATAAGTCATT
>NW_021290007.1:0-1779 GCF_002162155.2 Triticum dicoccoides
GAGAGGAGGAAGAAGAAGAGAGGAGGAAGAAGAGTGGAAGACGGGGAAGAAAGTGCATTCAATCTCAATTCTACTAGTACTACTACCAGGATATACCGTCCTTCGGAGTGTAAATAGTTACACCGATGACATGTGGGTCTACCACAACAGGGCCCATATGTCAGTTAATGGAGGACAGAGGTGCGTAGGCGTATTTGTGGAAGCGTGCTCTACTGGCAAACATGATGACAGTACTGGGTAAGGCTGATTTAGTAACACCAACACGCTGGTTTAGCTTATTAATTACGTGTCCCATCTGCTGCAGCGTGTATTGTCACTTCACTGCGAAGACTAGTTGAATAGTTCTCTCTGACCGAGATGGGGAATAATGGATCGCGAGGACTTCCTTTCTATAGTATCCCTATGCCTCGCTCACTTCACTCATTTTGCTCCGTACCTAGTCACTTGTTGAAATCTGTAGAAAGACAAATACTCCATATTTGGGAACAGAGGGAGGCTTTTACTCCGAACTATTTGGGAACAGAGGGAGTATCACCATATGGAGGGAACAGAGGAAACTTGAAATATGAACATGTCAATGGGAGGGAGTAAGCCCCATGTATGCATGCATGCAACATGCAACACTCACACGTACACATGGACGCACGCAACACTCACGCACCCATGCGGCACACAACACACGATGCAACACACACGCTCACGCTCAAGTGCTCAACCTACTCCCTACGTCCGTGAAATACTGTACATTTAGAGATTTACACATTGACCAGGGCATAATTAACGCCCAAAAGTAACATACTTATGTGTGCATGCGACCATTGAGATAAGAAGATAAAATGAAGGCTGTTGCATGCTGTAATTAAGGATAGACATGTAGCCTATACCTACAGCACAAGTTGGTGCATTAGTCAATCAATATCGATTTAGATTAAAGGCTAAATGCATTGGAAGTGTAGATGTACATCATGTACTACACTCTTTGTTTTATAGCCGATGTACACTCTTTGTTGGAAGACCGAGGGAGGACACGTGCATGCACTCACATACACAGCCAGGGTGGTTCGCGCGCAAGGGTTGGACTCGTGTCGCGCCTGCATAAAGTTTTGTTTAACTGATTTCTTTGCTCTGCCAACTAACAGGTGGGACCTAGAGACCAGGTGACAATTTAACCAGTCAACAAAGTGCCACGTCGACTATGTGGCCGGTTAGTAGGGTGCAATACGGTGCTCTACGATGAGCTAGTGATAGTATAATCGCCGCAAAACTATATATAGTGACCGTAAAGAGCGTATTGTTACATACGTTGACCGCCAGTGTATTTTTATCATTTAAAATTAAGCCATATTAATCGGAAAGGACGCAGTATGGACTACTACTACTAGTACTAGTACTGCTTTGATGTGTCCCGTCAACTCGCTGAACGAGGAGAAGCTTGCTTACTACGCCTCTCCCTCGCCCACGCGCGCGGTGGTTCGCAAGACGAGGAGAGGGTTTTGAATACAACACCCTCTCCCTCCCCTCTCCCTCGCCCTCGCGGTGGACGTGCAGCAGTTCAATCGGTGTCAGATTGCCAGAAGCATATTGTACTGTAGTATCATCATTGTTGGACCTTCCGAAGAGGCAAAGAGCCAAGTGCAAGGTTCACACGAGTACGAACTGTTGAACCTCCCGAAGAGGCAAGAGCCAAGCGCAAGGTTTTATAGGAGTTGTCATCCTAGTAGGAGTATACTACAACTATAGCGAACGATGCTACTGTATGATGCCGCCACGTCACGTATA
>NW_021290008.1:0-889 GCF_002162155.2 Triticum dicoccoides
GCGGATGGGCGCCGGTGCGGCGCCGACGAGGCCACGACGGGGCGGTGCCGTGGCGAAGCGGGCGGTCGTCGTCGGAGGACTCCGGGGCCGTGGAGGGTGCGGCCGGACCACCGCGGGGCGAGTCGGCGAGCAGCGGCGGAGGTGGCTGGCCGCGAGGTGCGGTGACCAGGGGGCGGAGGCCGAGCAGGACGGCCTGAAAGGCACCGCGGGGGAAGCTGCGAGCGACGGGGAGGTTCGGTGGCGCGCGCGCAGGCGACTGCGGGCGCGTGCAGAGCCGGGGAAGCACATGCGGGTGGCTGGGCGCCCGTGGTTGCGCGCGGGTGTTGCCGGACGCGATGACAGCGCCAGTGCGGGACGTGGAGGCGCGGTGGTCGCGGGTAGAAACGGCCGGGCGCGACCGATGTGACGGGGGGGAGCCGGGTCGGCAGTTGCTGCAAGAGAGCAGCGACACAACGGCAGCCAAGGGCACCGCAACTTTGCACGGGCGCGTCGCACACGGGGACAGGGGAAGGAGGAGGAGAGGGGAAGGCCCGGGGCCTCACCGGGGGCGTAGGGTCAAGGCAGCGGGGCTCGGGGAGGCGGTCGAGGACGTCGCGGCGGAGGGGTAGCAGGCCGGTGAGGGGAAGGAAGCAGGCCGGCGGGGAGGAGGCGCCGGCGAGGTCGTGCTCCGGGTGGCGACGAACGACGTTGGGCAGCGGGTGGTGTCGAGGCGGCGGGGTTGGTCGACGGGGTCGGGGCGTAGTTGCCCCCGATCCAGATCCACACGGGACGGGGCCGGCGGCCGTGCAGGTCACGCGTGGGATGAGCCCCCCTGTGGGCGTCGCGTTTGTGCGGTGGGGGGAGGCGGCGCTAGGAGGGAGACGAGGGGAGAGGGGATCGATCCCGATCC
>NW_021290009.1:0-1437 GCF_002162155.2 Triticum dicoccoides
GCCGACCCCTCCCCTCCTCCACTCCTTTATATACGTGGCCAGGGGGCACCCCATAGACACACAAGTTGATCAAGTTGATCGTCTCTTAGCCGTGTGCGGTGCCCCCCTCCACCATAGTCCACCTCGATAATACTGTAACGGTGCTTAGGCGAAGTCCTGCGTCGGTAGAACATCAACATCGTCACCACGCCGTCATGCTGACGAAACTCTCCCTCAACACTCGGCTGGATCGGAGTTAGAGGGACATCATCGGGCTGAACGTGTGCTGAACTCGTAGGTGCCGTGCGTTCGGTACTTGATCGGTCGGATCGTGAAGACGTACGACTACATCAACCGCGTTGTGCTAACGCTTCCGCTTTCGGTCTACGAGGGTACGTAGACAACACTCTCCCCTCTCATTGCTATGCATCACCATGATCTTGCGTGTGCGTAGGAAAATTTTGAAATTACTGCGTTCCCCAACACTTCCCGCCGTCACCCCGACCTGCCCGCCGCCGCTGCGTCGCCCCTTCGGGCCGTAGCACGGCTGCCCACGGTCCACTTCGTCGTCCACGCGCGTTGACTTCCCATGGTATGCGTCGCGCCACCTCCCTTGGCGCGGGAACGCCACCGTCCACGCCGGTCTTCGTCATGCTGTCGGGTTCTTCGCCTACTTCGAGCACCGCCGCCACGCTCCTAACCTAGCCGCCGCCGCTGTCAGGCCGCCGCCGCCACTCTTCTTTGGCCGCCGCCGCCGCTACCCATGTAGCCGCCGCCCGTCCACCTCCTTCCTCTTCGTCAAGCACCGGCCCGTCGCCAGCATTGCCGTCATCTACCCCGACCACTTCGTCTACTCCGACAACCGCGGGCGACATCGGCCCCGCGCTGATTGACGCCGCAACCGTCGTCGAGTCCTTCTCTGCTGGTCTCTCCGACTTCTTTGACATGGCGTACAGCTCGTGTAGGTCCTAGTCTACGCATGCCTGGTGCTGGCAACACCGATGCGTGCCTTCGTCCACGACGTGTTCCCGGGCCTGGCAAGCCTGGTACGGCGCTTCGTCAACTTTGTCTTCGTTCGTCTACGCATGTCCGGTGCTGGCAACATCGGTGCGTTCCTTCGTCTACGATGTGTCCCCGGGTTTGGCAAACCCAACGCGACGCATCGTCAACAACATCTTCTTCCCGGCGCACCACTACTTCAACACCAATGCGCCCATGCTAACTCGGCGCCTCCTTGCGCCCGCGGCTCCACGGCGACATCCTCGACACCGGCTCCCCGACTCGACATCGACCACGACATTGTTCGCGCGGCTACCTCGACCACGGCTACACCACCCTCGGCTCTCGGCTACATCGACAAACGGCACAAAGGGCTACCGCCTGCTTGAGCAACCTCGTTGGTTTCCACTCCAGCCACGACTCCGCGATGCGTCGACCGTTACGACTGTGGGGGGGGGG
>NW_021290010.1:0-1633 GCF_002162155.2 Triticum dicoccoides
TGATTCATCCCCGATGAATCAGACCCGACTCAACTCTAAGCAGTAGCAGGCATGACAAACAAGCATGAATGAGTAGGCACAACAGGGCTCAAACAACTCCTACTCATGCTAGTGGGTTTCATCTATTTACTGTGGAATGACAGGTCATGCAGAGGATAAAGGGGTTCAGCTACCGCAGCAAGTAACAGATGAATCGTTGTTGTCCTAATGTAGTAAAAGAGAGCAGGAGCGAGAGAGTGGGATTTTATCGGAATGAACAAGGGGGTTTTGCTTGCCTGGCACTTCTGAAGATAACATTGAGTCTTCATTAGTGTCAACGATCACATCATCGGTATCACGTCTATCGAGAGGGGACAAATACCGGCAACACAGAAGGGAACACAATCAATGCAATGCACAATATAATGCATGATCATGACATGGCAAAATGAATGTGTTTTGGGCTAATGCAACTAGCAACAGATTAAATGAAGTTGGTTTGAATACAAGATTCAAATTCAAACTCCATATGTGATTATTCAAATGCCATTTAATTGATTTGTGCTTAACAGCAGCTATAAGTTGTTATAACATGCATGAAAATGGTACAGATGGATTCCTTGAATTTTTCTGATAATTTTTCATATATAAATTATTTAATTTGGAGCTACGGTTGAATTTCTATGATTTTTAGAAGTTTTTACAATTTCCTGGAATTTCCTGAATAATATAAATCCAGAAATGAATTATGGCGTCAGCACCACGTCACGGTGACGTCAGCAGGGTCAACTGGGCTGGCTCGGGTCAAACCTGACGTGTGGGGGCCACACGTTAGTGACACAGGACCTAATCCCGGTCAAACCCAGCGCTGACTGGGGTTTGACCAGGGGTGGGGCCCACAGTCAGTGGCCTAGGGGGTTGGTTAGTGCGTCATTAGTGGCTAATGACAGCGCCACGTCACTGGCCACCGGAGTTCGGCCGGCGGCGACCCAAAACGCGGCGGAAGTTCACCGGGGTTGCGCTACGGGCGGCGGCTGGACGCGCGAAGGCCACCAGAAGGTAGCCTGTACACGGCCGCACCTAGCTGGCTGCACGAGGGGCCGCAGGGTGGCCGGAGACGACGGCGGCGAGCACTTCCGCGGTGGCCGGAGTTCGGGCGCGAACGGTGGCGAAGCTATGGCGCACTAGAGGAGTAAACGAGGAGGGCTACGTGCTCCTGGGGGTTCACCGAGCACGGTGACGTGCTCAGGCGGGGGCTGCGGTGGCCCTGGCCACGGCGGCGCCATGGCCGGCGGCGATGGGGTTTCGGTCTTGGTGGATAACCTAGCTACGGCGCGCGAACGACGAAACAGAGAGGGGGAAACGGACGGAGAGCTCACGTAGACCCTGTAGAGGTGGACGGCGAGCTTGAGGGAGGCCGGACGGGGACGAATTTGACGGCGGCGATCCGCGGTGGCCGAGGAGGGGAACGGCGAAGCTGGCCCCATCCAGGGCTTCCGGCGCCTTCCGTCTTGGTGAGGAGGAAGAGGGAGGACCGGCGGAGCTTTGGGAGGCGTCGGGGAGGCGAGGCGGTGGTTGTGGCCGCGGCGAACGGCGTCGGTGGCGACGGGTCCGTTCGGGCGAGTGAGGGAGAGAGGAAGCAGAGGAGGGGGGG
>NW_021290011.1:0-1954 GCF_002162155.2 Triticum dicoccoides
GGGGCTTCTTTAATGAAGCATATTATTACAAGCTTACAAGCTTCCTTTGTCCATGACGGTTGTTGCTCTTTCCATTTTATGCACCTCTATGACTTAAGTTTTTGCCAAGCTAGGTTGACTTGCTCCTGTGTTTATACCCTACGTTCCCGATTGTTCGGCTAGGGTTTAAAGGGAGTACCTCTGCGATTGTTACAACCAGGTCATCCGGATCTGTACCTCAGACGAGTGAAGACGAAAGCTAGAATTGTTAAGGGAATAATTGGTCGGCAAATAAACGACAGACTATTTTTGGAACAATTACATAATTGTCTATCTGTACTCTGGATACGAGCCTAGGCATGCATCATTTAGCATGTTAACCCAAGGAAAGGAACCCCTAACGAAACTATTTTTCTTGGAAGATGTTTCTTACGTTAAATAGTAATATAACATAAATCCCCAAACATATTTTGTCTGTTTGAGCAATATGACCGGATTTCCTGGTTTTCGAACATACTAAACATTTCTTAGTTAAACATAGTATACAGAAACACTCCAACTTCTTGGTTCGGAGGAGGAAGCTGAAGGTCTGCGATGACAAAAAATTTACAAGTTCGGCGGGAGATAAGCTCGGTCATAAAGTACATTGGTACATGGAATCGAACGCCTACTCTCTTTCTATGCCATCTAAAACGTTATCTAGCTTACAATCTTTTTGCGAATATTTCGCCGCTATCATTACTTGGTCATATACCAAGTTTACAGGAATTTCTTTCCCATCCGGTCCCTGAGGTCCAACTTGGACCATATGATTCGGATCAAGTCTGATGTAGCGTGTCTTCACCATGTCCCATGCCTCTCGCGCACCTTCCCGGCACGCAGATGTCTTCCACAGCTCGAAGCGATGCCAAGCACCCTTGAATAGATCTGCCAACCCCTCCATACTCTCTGGCAGGGCATTAGATGGCCATAAGGCTTTGGCCATGTTCTTCATGGCTTTCCGGGCACGCTCGTGCAGCTTTGATAGTTCCTTTAATTAGAACATCGCTTTGAAGCTTGGACACTTCCTCTCCTTGGTGGCCGGTTAACAGACCTGTAAGGACCAAATTATAATGTTTCGTATAATATAAGTATATCAGTACTTCGGATGGTTCTAGAGTCATACCGAATATGCCGCCCTTCAGCTCTTGGTTCTGCTGTTGCGCATCCAAGTGTTGAGCCTTCAAGCTTTTTATCTCTTCAGCCTGCTTTTTCAGTTCCTCTTCAAGCCTTTTATCTTTTCCCTTGGTCATTGGGGTACTCTTCATTTCTTCAAGCTCTCTGACAGCGGCATTTAGCTGTGAACGGCTTGTCTCGAGTTCTTGGGACAATGCATTGTTTTCTGTTTAAGAACATGTGGTCATAAACGATCCTCAAATCAGTTAGTTCCTACCGCTTTAAATCTCAGGGGCTGCTGGTATCTATATATTAGATTTGCATAAAATTTTCACCTGTATATCCTTTGAGAACAGGCGAGTAACTCCAGTGAGTCCGTCCCAGGCGGCCCGGATATACAGGTCCACAGTGCTAAGAGCGGTAAATTCTTTCTCCGAAAAGGTCGGGGCGCGCAGGATCTCTTTTAAGCATCGGTGATTCATCGCGCTCTCCACCTCGGAGTTAGTGACGGACACTTCATCCGGATCTTCTTGAGGTGGATGAGTCAGCGCCACCCCTGTATGCACCCTCGTCCTAGTTGACAAATCCAGCATCGCATTGGCTGCGGCTCGACTTGATGGGATCTTTGGCACGGCTCGCCGTACACCTCTCCTGAGATGATAGAGGGAGGATGAAAATGACAGTTCGGCTTTACGCCCAAGTATGCAATAAGGAATATACCTTTTTGGTGATGGAGGAGGCTTAGTGGCGGTCCCGGCTTCCATTCGCTTCGCACGACCACTCCTTGAGGGTGTCGTCCTTCTTGTTGTTGCCCGATGTC
>NW_021290012.1:0-1224 GCF_002162155.2 Triticum dicoccoides
GTTACGGGGCTTTCAAGATCTAGATGCAAAAAAATTCAAAAAAAAGGTTTGGGATACTTCATACGTATGCATGACCGATTTGGGATGATTCCAAGGGAAACAAAACAAACCTTTCTCAAATTCATGGCGGCAACTTACACCTAATGCACGTGAACTTGGAGAAAGTCACTTCTTTCATCCAAGCATAAGCTTCATGAACGGAACATGAAGGCATTGCTTACAAGTTTCTCAACACTAGGTTGATGTTCAACATGAATCATGGGGGAGACAAAAATGCTGCTGATGGGCTCAACAACAACTCATCAGAATTTTCCATATTACTGGACTTCCACCATCATGTGAACACGGTGATAGCAATGGTCAGACCAAAAGATGTAATGGTGTATGCTCAAGGGATCAACCATGAGTAAGACAACATTACGAAAATCGTTGGTTCTGATTTGACTTGACGATAGCCCATACTCAATTCAAAGTCTTGACAAGGCAATAGATCCAACAACTGATCACGAAGACCAGTCAATGGAGATATCATCTTTCTTCAACACACACACACGCACAAAAGATATCCCTTAACATGAACTAAGTCAGAAAAGCTTTTATCTTCCAACTCTCCAAGTTGTTGTTTAGCTTAACCAACTAGCTCAGGGAATCCGACACAGATTCATGGAGAAAGGGTGGCTTACAAGAACCCCCTCCCTGTGGACCGCCTTTTCAGTTTAAAAAAATAATAAAAAATGATAAAAATGTCAAAAAAATAAAAGAAAATAAGTTTGCCATGTCATATGTGGTCTATTCGTTGGGAAAATTTACAAATATAAATTTCGACTTTATTTGCAAAATATCTCTGGAAATTTGTAAAATGGGCATAACTTTTGCATACGAACTCGGATTAAAAAGTTTTATATATGAAAAATCATCTACTCGAAAAGTTACATCCGAATTTAACTGGGGGAACCCCGTTAAACATTTTCAAAATCCCCAAAAACCTAACACAAAAAAAGTTACGGGGCTTTCAAGATCTAGATGCAAAAAAATTCAAAAAAAAGGTTTGGGATACTTCATACGTATGCATGACCGATTTGGGATGATTCCAAGGGAAACAAAACAAACCTTTCTCAAATTCATGGCGGCAACTTACACCTAATGCACGTGAACTTGGAGAAAGTCACTTCTTTCATCCAAGCATAAGCTTCATGAACGGAACACGAAGGCATTGCTTACAAG
>NW_021290013.1:0-1408 GCF_002162155.2 Triticum dicoccoides
CGCTTTGATGCAGCAACCGAGAATGGGCAAAAGGTCACATATTATGGTTACATAGAGGAGATATGGGAACTTGACTATGGACCCTCCTTTAAGGTCCCTTTGTTCCGGTGCAAATGGTTCAAGCTAACAGGAGGTGGGGTAAAGGTGGACCAGCAATACGGAATGACAATGGTGGATTTCAACAATCTTGGTTACCTTGACGAACCATTCGTCCTAGCGAAAGATGTCGCTCAGGTTTTCTATGTGAAGGACATGAGTAGCAAACCGAGGAAACGGAAAGATAAGAAAACGATCAGTACATCATGCGATGATCCAAAGCGCCACATTGTTCTTTCAGGGAAAAGAAACATCGTGGGAGTGGAGGACAAGACAGACATGTTAGAAGATTATAATATGTTTGCTGAAATTCCGCCATTCAAAGTGAACACCGACCCAAGCATTAAGTTAAATGATGAGGATGCTCCATGGATACGGCACAATCGTAAGCAAGCAGGGACACAAGGGAAGAAATGATGTGTAATAATTTATTGTACCAAACTTTGTTGAATGGATCATGTGAATTATATTACCCGTGATGTGTTTGGTGTCCATTTTCGAATGATTCGAGATACCACTGATGATACATGAAATTTGGAGTGATTTAGTCATACTCCTGCCTAGGCGTATAATATGCATACTCGTAGTCTTCATAGCCGCCGCCGTTGTACTGGTAGTCGTCGCCTTCTAAGTTGCCGCCGTCGTCGTCGCTGCTGTCGTCGCTGTCGTACTCCTGCCTAGGCGTATAAAATTTTGAATTTAATTAGTTTTATTTTTCTGAATTTTTTGATATATTATTTGTATTTTTAACATTTTGAATTGAATTAGTTTTATTTTTCTTAATTTTTTGATATATTATTTGTATTTTTAGAATTTTGAATTGAAATAGTTTTATTTTTCTGAATTTTTTGATATAATATTTGTGTTTTTAACATATTGAATTGAATTAGTTTTATTTTTCTGAATTTTTTGATATATTATTTGTATTTTTAAGATTTTGAAAAAGAAAAAAGTATTTTGAAAAATACCTTTAGTCGCGGTTGGCCTGGCCAACCGCGACTAAAGGTCGTTGCGCGCGGGAACGCAAAAACCCGCCAAAAACCCTTTAGTCGCGGTTGGTCTGGCCAACCGCGACTAAAGGTTACCCTTTAGTCGCGGGTCGCCTCCCCAACCGCGACTAAAGGGGGGGGCCATAAATACAAGGGCCCGAACCGTCGCCTCCATTTCTCGTTTTCTCCGATTCTCTGCCGCGCCGAAGGCCTGCCGCCGTCGCCCTCGCACTCGACGCCACCCGCCGTCGCCCTCGCCCTCGACGCCGCCCGCCGTCGCCCGCCGCGCTGTCATCGTCCTCTCGCGCCCCGGCCGCCCCGTC
>NW_021290014.1:0-1993 GCF_002162155.2 Triticum dicoccoides
GCCCAATGCATGGTAGTAGCTGATTCTTAAATCACACATACAGATCTCAGTGCTTAAGGTCGGCTTCAATGAAACAACCCACCATGTACTCCTACATGGCCTCTCATCGATACCTTTACCAAATCGTGTTCACCACACCACTCTCATTACCGACATAATCATTTCACTCTAGCCCATCACCCAGATGAACCAGACCTGACACGACTCTAAGCATAGCAGGCATAGCAAGGTAGGAACAACACATACATAGGGCTCAATCAACTCCTACAAATGCTAGTGGGTTTCATCTAGTTACTGTGGCAATGACAGGTCATGCAGAGGAAATGGGTTCAACTACCGTAGCACACAGCAGTTTGAATCGCGTTGTCTTAATGCAGTAAAAGAGAGCAGGAGCGAGAACATGGGATTGTATCGATATGATCAAATGGTTGGTTGCTTGCCTGATGCTTCGATGCACGGATACGATTCTTCGTTAGGGTAATCACGGTACTCCTCGGAGGCAGAACCTGTCGCAAGGGACATCGATACACAACCATCACCAAACAATGTGCAACAATATGATGCATGCATGAAACATGGCAATATGAGTGTGTTGGGCTAATGCAACTAAAACCAGAAGGGTTTGAACAAATTTGAATTAAGGATTCAAATTTCAAATTCAAATATGGCCTTTTAAAGTGCTTTTCCTTGTTCTGCTTGAAACATCAATTTAACTTGTTTGATCATGCATGAAAATAGTACAGATGGATAGATTGGATTTTTCTGATCATTTTTCATATATAATTTGTCCAATTTGGAGTTACAGAATAAAAGTTATGAATTTTTGAAGTTTAAATAATATTCTGGAATTTCCTGATTTAATTTAAATCCAGAAATATAATTATTGCGCCAGCATGACGTCAGCATGACGTCAGTGGTCAACTGCGGCTGGCTGAGGTCAAACCTGACGTGTGGGGCCCACACGTCAGTGACAGGGGGGTTAAACAGAGTTAAATTAATCCTAATTACTAATTAGTGGCGCTGGGGCCCACTGGTCAGTGTCAGGGGGTTAACTAACAGTGGTTAGCGCTAATGATGTCCACCTGGCCGACGGGGCCCACGCGTCAGTGACCCTGGGGGGGTCAAACCTCAGGTCGGACAAGTCAAACCCCACCGGCGACATGACGCCGGCGAGGTCCGAGACGGCGGCGTGATGCGGGATCGCGCTACAGGGCACGGGCGAGGCTGTGCTTGGGCTCGTTGGAGAGCCCTTGCTCCCGCGCGTCGAACGGTGGTGGTGGCCGGGCCTGAGGTGGCCGGAGTCGACGGCGGCGAGCTCGGCTGCGGCCGCCGGAGTTCGGTCGTGCACGGAAACGGGGTTGGAGCTCGAAGGCGAGCTAAGCGAGGCGCTAGGGATGTTCTACGGAGCCTTACGAACTCGTTGGACTCGCCGGGGTGACCAAATGGTCACCGGAGCTGCGTCGACGGCAAGCTCGGCGACGGCGGAGGTTCGGCCGTGGTGGGGAGGAGGCTGCGGTGAGGGAACGAGGGGGAGAAGAGGGGGAAACGGTGGCGTAGCTCACCGCGGTTGCAGTGGGCGTCGAAGCGGGCTCGGGGACGCGCTGGAGACGGCGAATCGACAGCGACGGTGGTCGGAGTCCGAGGAGGGGAACGGCGACGTGGCGGCGATGCAGGGCTTCCGGAGACCCGTGGAGCGGTGGGGAGGAAGAGGAGGTCGAGGCGGAGCTCCTGAGCTAGTCGGGGGAGCGAGGGGTGGCCGGAGTCGGCTGCTATGGCGAACGGCGGCGACGGTGGTGTTCGGCCGTGTGAGAGAGAGAGCGAGGGAGAGGAGGGGAGAGCCGAGGGCGAGTGAGAGAGAGCAGGGGGGGAGGCGTGGCGTCGTCCAGGGCATCGAGGCGAGGAGGGGAGGGCAGGCAGGCAGGGAGAGAGGTGGCGTGGCGCGGTGGCGCGCGCGCGCGCCGGCCACACTCCCCTCCCTCTGTCGGGACGAAGA
>NW_021290015.1:0-2276 GCF_002162155.2 Triticum dicoccoides
GCTTCCTGTCCTAGAGCGCTACGGCCTGATTCTCCTTCTTGACCCCGGTTGTCAGTTGGTGTAAACGCTCTTTGCCTTCCCGTGTATGCAACTGTCCCTGGATGTGTAGGTCTTTCGCATCGCTTGGCGGCAAAGCGAAGAGGGGAAAACTTGGGTTGGGGTGTTGTTTCCCTCTCCTGGAAGGCTCGGTCATTTCGCACGGTGTGCAGGCTGAATGATGGCGGGCTAGCTGGTCTTTAGTGGTGACAATTGTTTGGGTGTGAATTAGGTTCTTTGCATTTCAGTTATTTGGGCACACCCATTCATCACTGTGAGTTATCTAATAAAGAATGGAAGTGCATCGAAGATCGAATTGAAAAAAAGCTTAGTTGCTGGAAGAGCAAGCTAATGTCATATGGAGGTCGGCTAGTGCTGATTAACTCAGTACTTACTAGTATGCCGATGTTCCTGCTTTCCTTCTTCGAGGTACCGAAAGGGGTGCAGAAAAGACTTGATTTCTTTAGATCTCGGTTCTTCTGGCAGTCAGATGAGGCCAAGAAGAAATACCGTCTCGCAAGATGGGATATCCTTTGCCGACCCAAGGACCAGGGGTTCTCGATATTGAGAACTTGGAAATCAAGAATAAATGTCTTATGAGTAAGTGGCTATATAGGTTAGAGACAGAGCCGGATGGTACATGGGCACATATTCTATACAATAAGTATTTACAGTCGAAAACCCTCGCCCAGGTCACCGTGAGACCAACTGACTCACCATTCTGGAAGGTACTCATGCGAATGAAAGACTTGTTCTTTCGTAGGGTCAAATTCTTGTTTGGCAATGGGATGCCAACAAGATTTTGGGAGGATACATGGTTAGGAGAGACGCTCTTAGCCATACAATATCCCACCCTATATAACATCGTGCAACGTAAGGAGGATTACGTAGGCACATTATTTCAAATGACTCCCTTGAATATTCAGTTCAGACGTGCGTTAGTTGGTGAGCGATGGACCGCCTGGATGCACTTAGTCCGGAGATTGATAAATGTTCAATTATCCGACCAACCTGATTCGACACACTGGAAGTTAGCTACAAATGGGGTGTTTACGGTGAAATCTTTCTATATGGATCTAATTAATTCTGGCCCAATCTCGAGATCTTTGCATATTTGGAAGGTTAAGGTTCCCTTGCATATTAGAATCTTTATGTGGTTCGTCTACAAGCAAGTGATCCTCACCAAAGATAACTTAATTAAGGGGTGATCGGTAGATAGTTCACGTTGTTGTTTTTGTGACCATGATAAAACAATACAACACTTATTCATAGAGTGCCCACTCACGAAACTGCTTTGGAGAATGATTCATATAGCCTTTAACATTACTCCTCCAGTTGGCATTGAATCATTGTTTGAAACGTGGTTAGCTGGGGTTGAGCAGATTACTGCAGCTCGTATTCGGATTGGAATATGTGCGCTCATGTGGGCTATATGGAATTGCAGGAATGATATGATTTTTAATATACAACATACTTTAACTTTCTTTTAGGTCATCTTCAGAGCTTTCGCTTGGATCCATACGTGGTCCTTACTCACTCCTATGGACTTCAGGGAGCCTTTGGTTACTGGGTGCAACTAGTGGGAGATCGTAGCACGGGCTATATTCAACCGATTCAGATGGTGGTCGCATAACATGATAGGAGTCTAGGGAGCCCTGTCCTTTTGCATTGTCATACCGATTGTGATTTTGAGCTTGTACTTTTCTTTTCTTTTTTTCGCTTCACTTGCAAGCTGTAACTCTTTTATGACTTTGTGCTACTTCGAGACTTGTTAATAAGATGGCTGCATGCATCGTCATGATGTAGAGACCGGGGGCACGTCTCCATTTCCAAAAAAAAGATTGTCTGACTTGCATTGGCATTGCTGGACCAGGACGATGTGACCGAAGAAACCCCTACCTAGCAAAACTCCTTGATGAGGCCTAGGGAAGCAAATTGGTGACCCTTAGGAGTTAGGACACACTCTGGCCCTCCTTCAACCAAATGAACCAAATTTTCAAAAGTGGTGTGATTTCTAAAGTTTTAGTTTATTTAGTTGAACTAAAGAGGGTCAGAGAATACCCTAAAGGACACCCATTTGCATTCTAATGCGGCACATAAACATTTTGGTAGGTCACAACAAGCAGGCAAGGGGCGACATGAGTCGTGCGTCCTCTGTGCCTATCCGGTCTAGTCGCATCATAGTACTCCCTCTGTAGAGAAATATAAGAACATTTAGATCACTAAAGTAGCGATCTAAA
>NW_021290016.1:0-1350 GCF_002162155.2 Triticum dicoccoides
GCCTTGGCAAAGGAATCCAGATTTCACAAAAGGACCAAACACATCAAGAGACGCTTCAACTCCATCCGGGATCTAGTCCAGGTGGGAGACATAGAGATTTGCAAGATACATACGGATCTGAATGTTGCAGACCCGTTGACTAAGCCTCTTCCACGAGCAAAACATGATCAGCACCAAAGCTCCATGGGTGTTAGAATCATTACAGTGTAATCTAGATTATTGACTCTAGTGCAAGTGGGAGACTGAAGGAAATATGCCCTAGAGGCAATAATAAAGTTATTATTTATTTCCTTATAATCATGATAAATGTTTATTATTCATGCTAGAATTGTATTTACCGGAAACATAATACATGTGTGAATACATAGACAAACAAAGTGTCACTAGTATGCCTCTACTTGACTAGCTCGTTAATCAAAGATGGTTATGTTTCCTAACCATGAACAATGAGTTGTTATTGGATTAACGAGGTCACATCATTAGTAGAATGATCTGATTGACATGACCCATTCCATTAGCTTAGCACCCGATCGTTTAGTATGTTGCTATTGTTTTCTTCATGACTTATACATGTTCCTATGACTATGAGATTATGCAACTCCCGTTTACCGGAGGAACACTTTGGGTACTACCAAACGTCACAACATAACTGGGTGATTATAAAGGAGTACTACAGGTGTCTCCAATGGTCGATGTTGGGTTGGCGTATTTCGAGATTAGGATTTGTCACTCCGATTGTCGGAGAGGTATCTCTGGGCCCTCTCGGTAATACACATCACATAAGCCTTGCAAGCATTACAACTAATATGTTAGTTGTGAGATGATATATTACGGAACGAGTAAAGAGACTTGCCAGTAACGAGATTGAACTAGGTATTGGATACCGACGATCGAATCTCGGGCAAGTAACATACCGATGACAAAGGGAACAACGTATGTTGTTATGCGGTCTGACCGATAAAGATCTTCGTAGAATATGTAGGAGCCAATATGGGCATCCAGGTCCCGCTATTGGTTATTGACCGGAGACGTGTCTCGGTCATGTCTACATTGTTCTCGAACCCGTAGGGTCCGCACGCTTAAGGTTACGATGACAGTTATATTATGAGTTTATGCATTTTGATGTACCGAAGGTTGTTCGGAGTCCCGGATGTGATCACGGACATGACGAGGAGTCTCGAAATGGTCGAGACGTAAAGATTGATATATTGGAAGCCTATATTTGGATATCGGAAATGTTCCGGGTGAAATCGGGATTTTACCGGAATACCGGGAGGGTTACCTGAACCCCCCGGGAGCTATTTGGGCCATAGTGGGCCTTAGTGGAAAAGAGAAGGGGCTGCCCTAGTT
>NW_021290017.1:0-2135 GCF_002162155.2 Triticum dicoccoides
TCTAAGCCTAAATGACAAAGTCTCCGCAGAAGCTGAATTTGTTTTTGAAACATCAAGTCGACAGAGACTCAAAAATTTATTTACCCATTAGTGACTTGTCAGGGCGGTGGATTTTAGTTTGTAGGATAATGCTGCATCCACCTGAAGTAACGGAAGTTCTTATGCAAACTTCAATAATTCCCTCTTCGTAGGTGCAGCATTACTCCTAACATTTTTAATATCAGTTTGAAACTTGTAATATTGTCGTGTCCTATTCCTGCGTTTTCAAAATCCTGTGAATCAAAGAGGTCCTGAGTTGGTGATGATGGTGTGCCTGCCATCTTTCACCAATAGGCATCGGGTCTAGATCTGACGCATACAAAGCAAACTTCTGCAGTTTTGCAAGAAGATGCCCGCACTTGTTCCCTATTTACAAACAACTCCTTATCTCTCACAATCAATCTTATCTCCTCCCCACCACATCTAGAAGGCCATGGAACAATCTGGCGTGATGGCCTCTGCCGGCGTCGTCCACCCCCAATCTTGGTGTTCCGTGCAATGCATGGGCATCTTACTCATATAAGAAAAGAGTAGAGATACTCGTGGCAACGCACGAGAAATTATGTCGAAATGGCTAGTTGTGAGCAGGCTAGCTCTACAGCCATGATGATAGTGACTGCACACGGTGAGGCTGACTTTGGTATGCCGAACACGGCGCCTACATTCAGGTGTCATCTCCGGCGCAGGGTCTTGTCACTTCACTGTGAGGAGTAATTTGACCAACGGGTAGTACAGTACTGGTACTACATTGGTAGTACTACTACTAGTCTAGCACCACCGTCTGGATGTAGTAGTACTACCATGTCCATCTGGATTTAGTATTTGACTAGCAATATCTAGTAATGCATGTCACAAAAAATATACTACTCCCTCTGTAAATAAGTACATGGAGTATTGTTTTATTCGGTTTTGAACGTGTTTGGCATTGGTTCTTCCTAGGGTCACTAAAGTGCTCTCTCTCCTCCTTAATTACTGCGTCATGTCATTTGCTTGCCTATGTGGCATGCTTAGCACCTATCCACCATGGAGCACTGGGAAGGGCCTTAGCACAACATTTTTTGTTACATGCATTAACATTTTATTAGTTAAATCAAAGGTCAAAACTTAGCGCAAAATGCAAAGGGGACCAATAAACCAGTAAACATCAAAGTCTATCGTTTTGCCCCAACTTGGCCTCGGTGAGATGACTATTCTACACAGGCACGGAGGGAGGGCCGAGGAGTAGATGGCCAACACACACATGAATGTCTCATGCTAAATTAGGATACACATTCATTGGCGGGCCACTCACCCTTGGGTCCAGCTCCAGCCGGAGCTCCAGTTGCACCACCAGTTGCAGGCGCAGAGTCCGTGCCATGAGCACCAGCAGCAGAGTCCACGCCGGTAGAAGCAGCACCTTTTCCTCCATTCCCAGCCTTAGGGATTGAGGTTGCTCCATTCCCGGCCCATTCGCAGTAGCGACGGCCTTAGGAACTGGGCCATTTCCGTCGTTCAAGACACCATTTGATTCCCCATCGGTAGAGCCTCCTGTCGGATCCCCACCACCTAACCCAGTCCACCCCTTGATTTCTTCTTTGAAAAAACCAACACCAACAGTGGTCAAGGCAACAAGGACCCGTTTTATCTTCTTAATTGTTTTGCTATCCTTAAGATTCTTTACCACAACTTCAATGTTTCTAGATATGGTCTTCCCAAACTGCTCTCCTCTATTGGGGATATTGATGATCTTCTCAAAAAGTTGAAACAAGAAATATGATCTGTAAGAACAAAATTGGAACAACACAGCAACCTAATAAAGCAATGGAGCAAACGAAGTAAAAGACTTGCATGATTTGATGTCCCTAATGAGAACCGCTAACATGGCATCTACGGTATGTCATTCCAATTGTCATCAATATACTACCAGAAAGAAAAACACTATACTAAAGTAATGTAACAAAGACAAGTTCGAAAGGCCACAATATGCAACAGAGGTGCACGTATAAAATACTTACACTGACGTGCTTATCGACTGTGTCCATTTTGCTCGAAATAGAAGATGGCATTGTCTCCTTTTCATCATCCACATCAACTGCTTTCTGGGGAAATTGCTTCTG
>NW_021290018.1:0-1986 GCF_002162155.2 Triticum dicoccoides
TAAGTCTGTGCCACTTTGGGTTTACGACTAGTCATGTCAGCCCGGGCTCCTTATCATATGGATGCTAGCGACACTATCATATACGTGAGCCAAAAGGCGCAAACGGTCCCGGGCAAAGGTAAGGTGACACCCGTGGGGATACCGTGCGTGAGGCCGCAAAGTGATATGAGGTGTTACCGGCTAGATCGATGTGACATCGAGTCGGGGTCCTGACAGCGTTGGCATCAGAGCCGGACTGCCTGTAGGTTCTCCAAGCCAAACTGGTCGATGTTGAGTCTAGAAATTCTTTAGTTATATGTAGGGGAATTGTTTGTGGGTTGGAACGTAAGGCTCTTTTTACTCCTTTATCTTATAACATTCTGATCTGAGTCAGTCTATTCTTCCACCGGGGGTTAAGGAATTAGGATCTATTCTCTCTATCAGGATCACGTGTTACTAATCAATAGTACCTTATAAGTTTGATGGATACAAGCCTAGTTCAGTTCTTCTACCACGTTATGTTGTTAGGATGGTCTCAGAACTTTGATATGATGATGTTGAGTGTGTATGAAATCCTTTGTCAAATGTCTCAAAATCCTTCTTGAGCATTTACAGCTGTTATGCTGCCGAAATTTTGCTAGAAATTCTAATGCCTTTGCATTATGATTGTGCTTTCAGATGGCCACTCGCGACCTCAATCAAGTGGTTCGCCTGACTCGATGCCTAGATGTACCCGGCCATACTGCCATGTTGGTCAGGGTAATGACTGAGGCTGGATACCGCTGGTATCCTGAGTACACGGTTGAAGAGCAATTCCGAGACTTTAATCAAAGCCAGTATCTCTGCACTGTCAGGATATTTCCATCTTATCCTGGATCCACCGAGCCCCTTCACTGCTCCTATGGACTCGGGGTTACTATTGAGATGGCTGTGCAGGACGCCGCCTACTCTATGATGACCATCATGCGAGTCAGGTCTGGTCTATTTCGGGACTCTGATTTCCGGTATATGCCAGGATCACTTCCGGGAGCACAAGGGTATCTCCAGGCTATCTATGCTGACCCCACCCAGGAGGATTCATGGACTCGCACCACTGCTGAGATGCTCGAGGATAAGGACCGTGAAAATCGGGCCTTGAGGTTAGAGCTCTTCAATACCCGTGCTGACCACTGGGCCACATTGACTCGGTTCGCACCGGCGGTGCAAGCTGGATATTCGGATATGCGCGATCTCTATCCTGTGAGATCTGCTCTGCCAGACGTGATGGGTTGGCGTGATGTAGGAGGCATCACCCCACCTCGCGGTCCCCGCAGGCCACCGTCTGTTGGTCCACGACCTCATCCTAGCCCCTATGGTCCACAAGCTCCGCGAGATCGTTTGTTTCCGGATGATCATGTTGAGCTTCCAGGCTATGGAGGTGACTTCTACGAGGACTACTATGGATCGGTCTGAGTTAGTGGTAGTATCACTAGTTCGCACTAGCTGTGTCGTCTATCGTCCCGCGTGACTCGTGGGATATGACCTAGTTTGTACTCCTTCCGGAGGTGTAGAAAAATAATGTATAGGAGCTTGGGATGCCTCCGATGAGATGTAATCCTCTTTTCACCGTAATAGTACTTTGTTTGGTCTTGTACTAAACCCTGTATGGTGTGTATGACGATGGAATAAAGAAGCAGTTTCTGTATTTACCATGTCATACGGATGATCATCTTGCATTTCGAGTTATTCCTTACATTTTATATCCTATGTCAGAATTTTATCATCCTGACTAAATCATTGTCTTGTTTACCTAGGATGGTCAACACGCGCACTAACCCTGCTCCTCAAGAGCAGGCTGAAGGCAGTGAAGTCAGGGATGCAAATCTGCCTCATCCTCCTTCCCTAGCCGAGGTTATGATGGAAGCTGAGAGAAACAAGCGGGAGACCAACCGTTTGTTGGAGCGTATTGAACAGAACACGGCACACCATCAGAGGACTAACGTGGTGTCACTCAGTGATTTTATCAAA
>NW_021290019.1:0-850 GCF_002162155.2 Triticum dicoccoides
ACGGCGATCATCGGACAGGGACGAGGAAGATGGCGACGATGGCGGCTCCATAGGGCCTCTGCGTTGGCTTTCCTCAATGGAGAGGCGTGGTGCAAGGTGGCGGAGGTGCTGGACTGATCGGGGAGGCAAGGCATCGGCGGTGGGCACGGCGAACGGCGTCGGTGGCGACGGGGCTCCGCTCGGTGGAGGAGAGAGGGAGCCAGAGAAAGGGGGGAGAAGGCACGGGGAGAGTGCGAGGCCTGGGAGGGTGCGTGGCGTCGCGGACGAGGTCCAGGGCGACGAGAGGAAGCAGGAGGTGGCCAGGGGGAAGCAGGAGGTGGCCGAGGCCTCTCGGGCGCGCGCCAGCCTCGCCTCTGTTCGTCCTCCTGGCAGAGGAGGAAGATGACAAGGGGGAGGAGGTGGGCTGGGCCGGCTGGGCCGGTTGGTGGGCGCCAGGTGGGCTGCAGGTGAGTTAGGTAGGCTTCTGCTCTTTTTATTTTTGTTTTTATTTATCTATTTTGTTCTGTGTTGTTTTAGTTTAGTAATATACTAAACCATTTTATAAAATCCTGAAAATAGTTATGTGGCTAGAACTAAAATATACCAAACCACATAAAATGTTCCAGTAATTATTGGACATATATTATTTATATATCAAATATATATCCAATGCAAATAGCTATTTATTTAATTCAAAGGCCCAAAATAATTAACTCTGAGATACCAAAAATATTGTTTTGAGTTTTACCTCTTTGCAATATTTTCAGAGACTAAGAGGAACATTTTCTTGGACTTCTTTGAGGAGATTTTAATGTTGATCATTTTTAGAAGGTTTCTGAGGCTTTGAAAATTCCTCAATTCAAATTTCATT
>NW_021290020.1:0-1374 GCF_002162155.2 Triticum dicoccoides
TTATGCGGATCGAGACTGGGATTTGTCACTCCGTGTAAACGGAGAGGTATCTCTGGGCCCACTCGGTAGGACATCATCATATGCGCAATGTGACCAAGGAGTTGATCACGGGATGATGTGTTACGGAACGAGTAAAGTGACTTGCCGGTAACGAGATTGAACAAGGTATTGGATACCGACGATCGAATCTCGGGCAAGTAACATACCGATAGACAAAGGGAATTGAATACAGGATTGATTAAGTCCTTGACATCGTGGTTCATCCGATGAGATCATCGTGGAACATGTGGGAGCCATCATGGGTATCCAGATCCCGCTGTTGGTTATTGACCGGAGAACGTCTCGGTCATGTCTACATGTCTCCCGAACCCGTAGGGTCTACACACTTAAGGTTCGATGACGCTAGGGTTATAAAGGAAGTTTGTATGTGGTTACCGAATGTTGTTCGGAGTCCCGGATGAGATCCCGGACGTCGCGAGGAGTTCTGGAATGGTCCGGAGGTAAAGATTTATATATGGGAAGTCCTATTTTGGCCACCGGAAAATGTTCGGGATTTTTCGGTATTGTACCGGGAAGGTTCTAGAAGGTTCCGGAGTGGGGCCCACCTGCATGGGGGACCCACATGGACGTGGGTAGTGGGGGCAAGGCCCCACACCCATGGTCAAGGCGCACCAAGATCCCCCCTTAGAAGGAATAAGATCATATCCCGAAGGGATAAGATCAAGATCCCTAAAAAGGGGGGATAACAATCGGTGGGGAAGGAAATAATGAGCTTTCTTTCCTCCCAACTTGGCCAACGCCCCAATGGACTTGGAGGGCAAGAAACCAGCCCCTCCACCCCTATATATAGTGGGGAGGCGCATGGGAGCTATACACGAAGTTCTGGCACATCCCTACCTCTCTCCCTACTCCTCCTCTCCCATGGTGCTTGGCGAAGCCCTGCTGGATTGCCACGCTCCTCCACCACCACCACGCCGTTGTGCTGCTGTTGGATGGAGTCTTCCTCAACCTCTCCCTCTCTCCTTGCTGGATCAAGGTGTGGGAGACGTCACCGGGCTGTACGTGTGTTGAACGCGGAGGTGCCGTCCGTTCGGCACTAGGATCATCGGTGATTTGAATCACGACGAGTACGACTCCATCAACCCCGTTCACTTGAACGCTTCCGCTTAGCGATCTACAAGGGTATGTAGATGCACTCTCTTTCTACTCGTTGCTGGTCTCTCCATAGATAGATCTTGGTGACACGTAGGAAAATTTTGAATTTCTGCTACGTTCCCCAACAGTGGCATCATGAGCTAGGTCTATTGCGTAGATTCTTTGCACGAGTAGAACACAAAGTAGTTGTGGGCGTTGATGTTGTTCAATATGCTTACC
>NW_021290021.1:0-1641 GCF_002162155.2 Triticum dicoccoides
ATACCGACCTATTATTGCAAGCACCATCATGTATCAGTAGATTGCCAATATGTTTGCTTAACTGTACCATTGCACTCCTTTTACAATGGACATTTTGTTACAAAATTTGTTCCTCTACCTGGGAGATTTTATTTAGTCCTGGGTTTTTTATTAGCTTGGCACAAACATGAAACTACACAACGGCAAGACATTGACCCTCCATTTCTGTTGCATATATACTTCATTTGAGTTAAACTTCTCAAGTAACATGCCTTTTTTCTTCAAGATTATTCCCAGACATTTGTTCGAAAAATATGATACATGCTTCTGACATAAAACTACAACAACTCATAAGAACTACAATCATTTCCTCTTGCCAAACTTTTTTATTACTTCCTCCACAACCATTATACCTACCATGCATATATATGTAAGAGTCATTTTACAGTGCATCCGGATGATATGGACCGTCCGTCGGAGTGAATTGGATGGTCCAGATCCGATGCAATACGCTGATGTCATGTGTATTATATCAGACCCGAGGGGCATTTTCAGGAGAAAAAATATTTCAAACTGATCAGATTTTCCCTCCCAAATATTTCGAGGGTATTCTCGGTACGAATGTGAGGGCTATTTTCGGTTTGATTTTTATCCCGTTCGCTAGGGTTTATTCCTCGCCGCCGCTAGGGTTTTAATCCTCGCCGGCAGGATCTAGCCGCTTGTCGCGGCCCCTCCCTCCCTCCTCGCCGGCAGGATCTAGCCGCATGTCGCGGCCCCTCCCTTCCTCCACCCCGATTCCCTCGCGATCTCGCACCACCTTTTCAACGAAGAACATGAGAGGAGGCGCACTGCCCTCCCCGCGGCCGCCGCCGGTGAAGATTCGGCGCCATCCCACCTCCCTGTTCTCCATGCGGGTGCCTATGCCACAAGGTTATAGGCAACCTCTTTCCCACACCCCAATTGGTTGTTGCGTCCTCTACATATCACCTCTCCGCCATGGCTGCAGCTTAGATCTGGCCATGCATCTCGTTCGATGGCAAGGTGGTTGGGTATGGATCATGTTCTGCGGGACTAGATGAAGCCGGCCGCCGGCCTCCACGTCCAGCCCCGACTGCAAGATCTACGAACGTTCAATCGTTGCATTCAACATGTATTCTTTCAATTTGGCTGATAGGTGAGATTTGGAGATCAATAGAGACGGTAAACTATTAATTTTGGAATGTACTATAAACAATTCATAGCTTATGTTGCTCAATATTTATGATGCTCGCTTCTTCTTGTGCAATTGCTGGACTGGGATCAACAGACTTGGCATGTGCTTTATAAGAAAAATTAGATTCACATGGGATATCAACCTTTTGAAGATTGGTGTTAATTCTTATTATGATGTTTTAGCCTTGTTAAAGGGAGAGTAATGATCCTCGCAAAAAGTAGAGAGAAAGGAATGAGCATCCGATTCTTCCATATGTTGCATTTCATTCTTCCATGTTTAGTTATGTTCAACATTTGTTACATGCACACACTTGACAAAGTTAGTACAAGTAGTAATTTTTCTTCTGTTTTGCAGGGCTATGACAGAACATGCTATGTGATTCCCTAAGGCAGGATGGATGTACCATGGCCACACCACTGTGCTCCTAAAGGTGATCCCTTCAATTCAGC
>NW_021290022.1:0-1160 GCF_002162155.2 Triticum dicoccoides
TGTGGAGGGGGGTGGCTTATATAGAGTGCGCCAGGACCCCAGCCAGCCCACGTAGGAGAGGGTTTAAGGTGAGTTAAGTTTGGGGCGTTACTGGTAACGCCCCACATAAAGTGTCTTTACTATCATAAAGCCTACTTAATTACAGGCCGTTGCAGTGCAGAGTGCCTCTTGACCTCCTGGTGGTCGAGTGAGTCTTCATGGTCGAGTCCTTCAGGTCAGTCGAGTGAGTCCCTCGTTGGTCGACTGGAAGGCGACCTCTTCTAAGGGTGTCCTTGGGTAAGGTACTTAGATCAGGTTCGTGACCCTACCCTAGGTACATGACCCCATCATTAGCCCCCGAATGGATTGAGGCTTCGAGTGAGGAAGGAGTTGATGTCGTTTCCGATTAACCTTTGCGCTCTGGTCGTGCGTTGTCCTGGACCAAAGAATCCCTTCGTCGACAGTGAGCAACTTGTCTTCAGTCGACTCGATCCATTCTATTATTGCGTCGAGTGACCTTTCGGGCTTCGACGATCTCCGAGCGACGGATCGCCGGAAACCCCGTGTCTGACAGACTGATCTGCTGTTCGCGGATTCCGCGGGATGCGAAATTTGGGGACGCGCACGAAGTGGAGCGGACCGCGGCGTTCGGATGGGACGGGACATAGACGCCTCGATCTCCGCGCCGCTTTCTTCCTCACGTATCCCGTCTGCATAACTACTCCCGGATATGATTAGATCGCCCGGGCCCACCTGTCATCCACTCGGAAGGGACCTTATAAATGCGCCCGGCGAGGATTTCTGTACTGTGCCTCAGCATTCTCTCTCTCTCTCTCTCTGCTTCCTTCTTCCCCGCCCAGCGTGCTCGCTCTCGCCCCCGCACCACTTCCCTTCGCGCATCTCGCCGGCAACCATGGCCAAGGAGAAGACGGCGGCGCTGGAACGTGCGAAGAAGGCGTCGGCGTCGGAGAAGGCAAAGGGGAGATCCACCAGCCGCGGCGGGTCCTCGTCCAGATCCCGCCTGCCGAAGGGGTGGGTCCAAGGAGACTGGATCCAGTCGACCATCACAGAGAATGACCTCCTCGACATGGCCAACGAGGGCTTGATCCCTCATGGAGCTGCGAGGCTTCCGGGGAAGGAGTGGCAGCCCCAGCCAGAAGAGGGTGAGTGTGTGCTCTTGG
>NW_021290023.1:0-6722 GCF_002162155.2 Triticum dicoccoides
ATTACCCAAGTCCTTGAGAGCAAACTCCATCTTTAGATCCTTAAGCAAACAAGTGGTAGCACCTGAACTTGAACTAGCAACAATTATATCATCAACATAAACAAGAACAAATATGGTGATGCTGTCTTTATTGTAAAAGAACAATGAGGTGTCTGCTTTAGATGGTGTAAACCCAAGTTGTTGTAACTGCATGCTCAACCTCAGAGTACCAAGCTCTCGGGGCCTGTTTCAAACCATACAAAGCTTTATCCAACTTACAGACATAATGTGGTGTGCTTTGATCCTCATACCCTGGTGGCTGCCGCATGAACACTTCTTCCTCAAGAACAGCATGAAGGAACACGTTCTGAACATCTAGCTGGCGTAAGCTCCATCCTCTGGAAATAGCAATAGACGATACAAGTCGAATAGTAGCTGACTTAACAACAGGGCTGAACGTATCCTCATAGTCAATACCAAACCTCTGTTTGAAACCCTTTGCAACCAGCCTAACTTTGTATATGTCTATACTTCCATCGGATTTTCTCTTTATTTTGTATACCCATTTGCAGTCTATACCATTACCACCTTTCTTTGGTGGTACTAAATGCCAAGTATTATTTTTGTAAGTGCATCATACTCATTATCCATAGCCTTTTTCCAATCCTTATGAGCAAGAGCATCATGCAAGTGAGTTGGTTCACCAACACTGCTAAGAAAATCCCGCTTTACTCTGTCATACCTTATAGTACCATCAGTATACTCTATCCCTTTGACAATGCCTGACTGTGATCTAGTGTGTCGGCGAAGAGGTTGGTGAATAGCTGATGTTGTGGGCGCAGAAGATCCTGGCTAAGAAGATTCCGTGTGAGTTGGCGCAGAGGATCCCTGCTCTTGTTCTGCGGAAGATCGAGGCGCAGGCGATCCAGGCTCCCGATCCGAGGAGGATCCCCCTGACGTCGCGTCAACACGGTCAGCGGCTGGCTCGATCGTCTCGATCCGCGGGCCCGCGGCACGCGACAACGCGCTCCCCCTGCGCTTGGTGACACGCTTCGGCCCGCGTGTGGCGACGTGCTTTGGCTCGCGCTGGACTGGTGGCATCCACCACTAGCGGGCTGTCGGCCACCCGCGCGACCGGGCTGGGTGGATCGGCTAACTCCGCCTCGGATCGGGCGCCGATGGAGACAGAAGGACTGGCACAGAAATCTGCACCGGATCGCGCGCCACTGCCAGGTGAATCAGCCTCAGACCATGTGCATGTTTTGTCCACATCTGTACACATAAAATGATGACCCATCTGCACATATATCATTAGAACCACAATTTTGGATGGAATTTTGCACATGATCAGTTTTATGTAATTCACCCTCGTAATCTGGAAGGAGTGCTATTTCAGCATGAAGGAGAGCCCCCGCGTTTGGATGAAGTTTGGCAAATGGGAAAAGTGTTTCATCAAAAACAACATCTCTGGAAATATATATTCGTCCAGTGGCAATTTCGAAGCACTTGTACCCTTTGTGGAGATTGCTATAGCCAAGAAAAACGCATTGGGTGGAGCGAAGCTCGAGTTTGTGACGATTATATGGACGTAGATTGGGATAGCAAGTGCACCCAAAAAATACGAAGAGAGTTGTAGTCAGGTTTCTTTTGATATAATCGCTCCAAGGGAGCAGTGTTACGAATGACCTTACTAGTGAGACGATTAATAAGATAAGTGGCAGTGATGAATGCTTCATCCCAATACTTTAGAGGCATAGAGGCATGAGCAAGAAGAGAGAGACCAACTTCAACAATGTGGCGATGTTTCCGCTCAGCGGAGCCGTTTTGTTGGTGAGCATGAGGACAAGAGACATGATGCTCAATGCCTATGCTACGAAAGAAAGAATTGAGTTTCTCATACTCTCCCCCCCCCAGTCACTTTGGACGGTTAGGATTTTTCTATCAAGATGTATTTCAACAAGTTTTTGGAACTATTGGAAAACAGAGAAAACTTCAGATTTGTACTTAAGCAAATAAATCCAAGTAAACTTGTTGTAGTCATCGATGAAACTGACATAATATTTCTTTCTACCAAAAGAATCTCTGGCATGATCCCATGCATCACTGAAAAGAAGCTCTAAAGGAGCATGAGACACACTAGTTGACTTAGGATAAGGGAGTTGATGACTCTTAGCACATTGACAAGCTTCACACAGAGAATCACTAACTTGGCTATCTGACAATGAGAGATTGCCTTTATTAACTACTTTCTTGACTATGATCGACGACGGATGTCCTAATCGTCGATGCCACCTTGCCAAGGAGGGCTTGATGACGGAGTAGACTCGACGACGCTTGCGACTAAGTGCTCCGGATGTGATGTGGTAGAGCCCTCCAATGCATCTACCGTGATGGAGGAGTTCCCTCGTTGCCCGATCCTTTATAAAAAAAGTAACGAGGGTGAGTTTCAAAGAATACATTGTTATCGGTGGCTAAACGAGACATAGACGCAAGGTTCTTGCCGGCTTGTGGAACAAGAAGGACATCTTTTAAGACAAGATCAAATTTGAGAGAGGGTGAATTAATAAAAGCTTGACCAATGTGTGTAATATCCATACCTCCACCGCTTGCAGTGTGAATTTGGTCGTTGCCGAGGTATTTTTCATGGAGAGAAAGTTGCCCTAGTTCGCTTGTGACGTGGTCTGTTGCCCCGGAGTCGATGTACCAAACTCCTCCTCCTTGCTCACGCATGGCTGCCGCAATGTGACGAGCATCAGGGACGAAATCTTCATCGAAGTGGTGCCAGCAGTTCATGACTTTGTGGCCCACCTTCTTGCAGAGTTGGCACCGAGGGCGCGGACGAGAGGACGCGGGGCGGCGGCTATTGTTGTTGTTGAAGCCGCCTCCCCCTGTTCTGTTGTTGTAGCCGCTGCCGCCGCTGGAGTTGTTGTAGTTGCTGTAGCCGCCATCGCTTTGCTGGTTGGTGCCGCGCCCACGCCCGCCGCCACGCCGCCCCTGGTGACCGCGGCCACGAGAGACAGAATTGACAGAAGACTGCCGGATGTTGGTGCCGTGGAGGAGGCTGAGACGGGCGTCGAAGCTAACAAGCTGGCTATAGTGATCCTGGACGGTGATGGGTTCAACTCGAGCAGCCAGAGCCGAGACTCCTCGATTGTACTCCATGTCCAGCCCAGCAAGAATCTTGGACACGATCTCCGGGTCAGAGAGCGCGGCGGCGGTGCAGGCAACCTCATCAGTGAGGCTTTTGATCTTTCCAATGTATTCAGCCATAGTCATATTACCTTTTTGCAGGTTGGTCAGCTCGGTGCGGGTATTGATAGCTTGAGCTTGACTCTGGGCAGCGAACATGGCGTGGATGGCGCTCCATACTTGTGCCGGCGTCTGGAGCACGGCGACCTGCGCAAGAATGTCGCGGGAGAGGGAGCCCATCAAGTAGCCTTGGAGTTATTGCTGTTGTGCAAACCATAGGGATCGGGAAAAGTTCACAACTTGTTCTTCCTTGCCGTCCTTGGTGATGGTGAGGGTGGCCGGCGGTGCTGGACTCGTCGCGTCGAGATGGTGCTCCATCTACGCGCCCTTCATCTGGGGCAAAACAATGGCCTTCCAGAATGGGAAATTTCCCCTCGTGATCTTCTCTTGGGGCGGTGATCCGAGAAAAGAGTTGTTGGAGGTGGAGGATGGGGTGAAGGTGGAGGACGAAGCGATGGTGAGTGCTCCTGTGGTGCTGGACATCGGGGCAGCGGAGGTGGTGGTGGACATGGCTCAGTCGCCGGGAGGTAGCTAGATGCGATCTCGTTCCGATCTACTAAGGAAGAGGCTCTGTTACCATGAAAGATAATGAGGAAGCGTAGAACCCTTCGTCTGGGCCGCATTTGTATATATTGAAGGTTTGCCGTGGCTTACAAGGAAGATGAGATCGTCCGAGAGGAGGAGAGATTGACCTCATCGTTTATAGGAGAAATAACAGAAGAAGGGATAGAAACAGATTACAATTCAAATGAGAATCTTATCCCTATACAACTGATTCTAACAGTCCGGAGGTATAGAACAGCCTACCACAGGAGCTGGGGTGGGGGATGTGTAGAGTAGAAGGGATGGAGGAGGAGTGCCTACTGCTAGTCCACGGTGGTGGCGAGGGAGGCGCCGTCGGGCGTGGAGAAGAGCTCCTTGGCGGCACGGAGGGCCTTGAGATGCTGGAGGCAGGCGGCGGCGTATGGCATAGGGTGCAATGGGCTTTTTCTGGCCCGAGAAGATTTCAGAGTGTAGGCAGTGTCTTCTCGCTCCAGTGCTCCAGGCCCAGACAATCAAACGCAAGCCTCCTGGTTGGGTCGGGGTGGTGGAAACGGATGGAAGAAACTTCACAAGTTTTTGTTTTGGAAAAAATGAGGGTAGAAACCACACCTTTTAGAAATACTCTGTTGTCAAACGTAGCCTAAAGGAACTGGTTGAGTAAATTGCATAAAACCACCACTTTGAGGGCTAGGTTTGCGAAAAACACTAGGATACAGATTCACTGCAGAAAGCACCACGTCTAGCGTAATTGTTTTGCAAAAACCACTGATCGGCGGTTAAGTGAGTTTATGATAGGTAGGGCCCGTTTTTCACCTACGTGGCACTCCAGGCCGTCCCGACAGCCGGCAGATGGCGTTAGACGGTGTCGTCGCCGCCGTTCGGTCCTAGCAGTCAAAAGCATGAACCATTGCCACTTCTCCACCACTCTGCTTGCTCGCTCCTCGCTCGTGCATCTCTCGCTCTTGCTCTGTTCTTGGTCGCCGCATCCGCCGCCGCCGCGCCGTCCCGCCGCCGCAGCACCATGGTGTCGTGGAGTGATGGGTCGGATAGTAGCGAGCACACTGTGGAGTACATGAGATCAGCTTCCGACGACGGCACCATTAATGTCAGTTATCAGAGTTAGGGTTAGGGTTTGATATTTGGGGATTTCTCGAATTAGCTTCTTTTCAAACTATGGACCAAATCTCTGTCATTCCTTTGCACTCCAGGTTCCTGCTAGCACCGAAGACTCAGATTTCGAGGGCCCTGAGACATACATGTATGTTTTGTGCCATGGACACGGGAAGGCAACAGTAAGGTGTGTTTCTTTCGAAGGGATTCACACTAGCAGGAGGTTTCTTTGTTGTGCAGAGAAGGTATGGTTTCAACTTAACTAATTGGAAGTTGTTGATTAACTTAACAGATCTGTCATTTGTTTGCCATGGACATGTAATGTGGCACTCCAGCAGACATTGTATTATATTGTGAAGTTTGGACAATGGATTCATTAATTGTTTACTCTGCCAGCATTGTTTATTCTGGTTCTGGCAACATTGTTTAGTTAGGTCATTTTGTTAACTCTGCCAGGTTAGCATATTTTAAGACAGAAGATGCATGGGTTAGCACACCAGCATTGTTTAGTTTGGATCTGGCAACATTGTTTAGTTAGGTCATTTTTTAAATCTGCCATGTTAGCTTATTTTAGGACAGAAGATTCATGGGTTAGCACACCAGCATTGTTTACTTAGTAGTTGTTTACTTTAGAGCAAACCATTGTTTTTTAGGATGTTTACTTTAGGACATGTTTAAATATTCTATCTTTAGCTTGCATGATATGAATTTTAGTATAAAGTAATCTAGCCTATCATTGTAAGTAAGTCATTGTTATGTAATTCATTTTGTTAATACTGTTTTTTCAGGAAGGTAAAAACTGTGGACTGGTAGAATGGATAGATCCATCTTGGCCCAATACCCTTGAGAATGCACTGTCCAAGTTGTGGTCTATGTATGAACAGAGTAAGATGGACAGGAATGAGGAATGTCTGATGCATTCATTTACTGTTCATGACCTGACACAAGAGAAGAAGAAACTCCAGGCCAGCTATGAGAAGTTGGTTGAAGATGTCAATACACCTATGGATGTCCAGGAGCAGAGGGCAGTGATAGAAAGGAAAAATGCCGAAACAACCAAGTTGCAGGAGAAGTATGAAACTGTGAAGAACATAGCAGCTGCTCAAGCTACTTTCATTAGGAACATGAAGTTGAAGCTAGCTGATGAGAGGAAGAATTTGCAGATCCACATTGATGAGCTCAAGAAGACAGTTGAAGAGAGCAATGTGAAGCTGGAGGGGGTCAAGGCCATCATAAATGGATAAGCAGTGCAAGAGAAGAATGGGCAATATCATTTGGCATTTGCTGACCTTTTGCATGGTGTGGTTTGGCATTTGCTGTAATGATAGTAGTTTAAATTCTATTAACTATGAGTACTCCTGAACTATGTATATGTAATCTTAAGTAAGATGTTTGCATTTGAACTAGTGCTGAATGTGGTGGTATTTGAACTAGTGCTGAATGTCAAACTATGATTATGTATGGATTTGAACTAGTGCTGAATGCGGTGGTATTTAGAGATGGTTAATGTTATCTTAAGTAATCTGTTTGCAATTGATGATTTTGGCTTTAGTATGTTTCTGTTCAACTGATGATTCTGAGTTAAGTAGGGCAAAGAGGGTTTTTTTTTGTTTTTTTTTGTCGACGCCGAGGCATCAAGTAGGACAAGTTAGGGTTTTTGGCTTTTTATCGACGTCGAAGCATCAAGTAGGGTCAAGTGAGGGTTTTTGGCTTTTTATCGATGCCGAGGCTTCAAGTAGGGTCAATTAGGGTTTTTGGCTTTTTATCGACGCTGAGGCATCAAGTAGGGACAAGTGAGGGTTTTTGGCTTTTTGTCGATACCGAGGCTTCAAGTAGGGTTA
>NW_021290023.1:6793-8567 GCF_002162155.2 Triticum dicoccoides
TTTATCGACGCCGAGGCATCAAGTAGGGACAAGTTAGGGTTTTTGGCTTTTTGTCGATGCCGAGGCTTCAAGTAGGGTCAATTAGGGTTTTGGGCTTTTTGTCGACGACGAGGCTTCAAGTAGGGTCAAGTGAGGGTTTTTGGCTTTTTGTCGACGTCGAGGCTTCAAGTAGGGTCAATTAGGGTTGTTTTTGGCTTTTTATCGATGTCGAGGCAGCAAGTAGACCAAGTTAGGGTTTTGGGATTTTTATCGATGTCGAGTCATCAAGTAGGCAAGATAGGGTTTTTGGCTTTTTATCGACGCCGAGGCATCAAGTAGGGTCAATTAGGGTCAAGTAGGACCATCACCATCATCACAAGAGTAACATAGTACTACTAGAATGCCATAGTTTGACACAAGGTTTAAAACTAGAGTAGCACTACATCAATTGATAATCACAGTAGTTTGACACAAGGTTTAAAACTGGAGTAGCACTACATCAATTGATCATCACAGTTGATCATCACAGGACTACTAGAATTCCAAAGTTTGACAGCATCAAGACAACATAGTTTCACACAACTGGAGTAGCAGAACAGTACCAACACAACATAGTCTCACACAATTGGAGTAGCAGAATAGTACCAACACAACATAGTTTCATTGGAGAACGGGAAGGGGAAGAGCAAAGAAAAGTGGATCTCACTATACGTCGCCGTAGGATGACCCGATGTACTGTCTTCCCGTCGGACTGGCCTTCACCGCCGCGGCGAATGCTCTCGCTGCCCGGTATTCCATCGAATACTGCGGGTCCTCCTCCTCCAATTCCTCCGTCGACTTGCTAGGGTTCGAGCTCCCGCAAAGCTCGCCTGGATCCACTGCGGGTCCTCCTCGACTACCTACGATGTGTGCGGCGCTGCCGGGCGGAATGCCGCCACCAGAAACTCCACCTTTCGCCGGACTACGCATCTCTGTAGTGCGAGGGGCGACGGCGGTGGGAGTGAGGGGGAGGGGGGAAGAAGAATGGGGAAAAAGAGATGGATGCGGGGATGACTAAAGACGAGACCTAACTCGCCGTCTAACGCTGTCTGCCAACTGTCGGGACGGCCTGGAGTGCCACGTAGGCAAAAAAAGGGCCCCACTTGTCATAAACTCACTTAACACGGCCTGATCCGCCGATCAGTGGTTTTTGCAAAACAATTACGCTAGACGTGGTGCTTTCTGCAGCGAATCTGCATCCTAGTGTTTTTCGCAAACCTAGCCCTCAAAATGGTGGTTTTATGCAATTTACTCGAACTGGTTTGGTTTAAACCAAATGCTGGTGCAAAAATGAGTCGCTTTCTTCGTCTTTTTCACATTTCAGCCAACCAAGACAATATTTTTATTTTTATTTTGCTGACACGACCCGTGCCATTTCTTATTACTCTTGCCAAATGATAGATGCCAAAAGTTCACATATGGTCTTTGCAATATTTACATGTGCCGGATTGGTGGACAACTTTGGGCAATGAACTGAACGCATCGATCTATCTATCTATCTATGCGGCCTTGTTAAAACCTTGGGGACAGTGAGAATCCATGACCTTGGGTCTGCCATATGATAATACGGCTGGTGCGCACCCATTGATCCAATCAATCGACTAGTTTATGGCGTCGATCGACAGGCCAAGACCAAGACTTCGAGCTCAGCTCAGCCACGGATGACTCAAACCAACTCATGTGGCCAGCAGTTTTGCTTAAACTGTTGTGTAATATGCGAGCTAGGTTGCTCCCTTAAGAATGGCATTATTGTAGA
>NW_021290024.1:0-1381 GCF_002162155.2 Triticum dicoccoides
AGCAAGGCAGACTGACAAGAATGTAGGGCCAATGATGATAAACTAGCATCCTATACTAAGCATTTAGGATTGCAGGTAAGGTATCAACAGGTGTAGCAACAATGTCAGGCTATGCATCAGAATAGGATCAACGGAAAGCAGTAACATGCTACACTACTCTAATGCAAGCAGTATAGAGTAGAATAGGCGATATCTGGTGATCAAGGGGGGGGCTTGCCTGGTTGCTCTGGCAAGAGAGAGGGGTCGTCAACTCCGTAGTCGAACTGGGCAGCAGCAGCGTCGGTCTCGTAGTCTACCGGAGAGAAGAGGGGGAAGAAACAATGAATACCAAGTAAACAGATGCATATCGATGCATGACATGTCAAGAAGCGATGCTAGGCGTGCCCTAACGTGGTATGAGGTGGTACTGGTTAAGGGGGGAATCATCCGGGAAAGTATTCCCGGTGCTTCGTGTTTTCGGGCAGAGGAGCCGGAGGGGGAAAGTTGCAGGTTTGATAGGTTAGCGGGGTGTGGTGGACGAACGGACTGCGTATCCGGAATCGTCTCGTCGTTCTGAGCAACTTTCATGTTGAAAATATTTTAATCCGAGTTACGGATTAAAAGATATGATTTTTAAAAGATTTTAATAATTTTGGAATTTAATTATTTATTTAATTAATTCGAAAAATGTATTTATGATGTCAGCATGATGTCATGCTGACGTCAGCAGTCAACAGGGGTTGACTGAGTCAACCCTGACATGTGGGTCCAGTGGGACCCACCTGTCATTCTCTATTTAGGTTAATTAGGGTTTAGGTTAATCTAATTACAGTTTAATTAAACTTAACTAGTTAATTAATTTAATTAAACCAGATTAATTAACTTAATTAATTAATTAATTAATTAATAATTTTATTAAATCATTTTATTTTTATTAATTATATTTATTGTTTTTATTTATTTTATTATTTATTTATTTATTTATTTATTTATTTATTTTTATTTATTTATTATTTATTTTTTATTTAACGTTCTGGGGCGGGGCCCCCTAGTCAGTGGCCCGGGGGCCTTAGCGGGCACAGGGCGGTGCGGGTGCGGGTGCGAGCCCGACTGGGCACTGGGCACCCGTGCCCGAGGGCACCGCAGCGAGGGCGCGAGGCCCAGCTGCGTCGGTGGCCTCGCCCGACAGCGGCAGGGGGCGGGGAGCAGGGAAGGCCCCGGACGGCGACGGCCCTGGCGGGCGCGGCCAGGAGCCGCGGGAAGGAGGCGGTGGTGGCCGGGCGGTGCGTCGGGGCGGACGAAGCGAGGTCGGGGCGAGGTGGTGGGGTTCAGGGGAGGAGGAGGAGCGAGGGAGGCCGGTGGCCACGGCGAGGGACACGGCGCCGGCCAAGAATGGGCGCAG
>NW_021290025.1:0-1366 GCF_002162155.2 Triticum dicoccoides
GCGTGAGGCCGCAAAGTGATATGAGGTGTTACATGCTAGATCGATGTGGCATTGAGTCGGGGTCCTGACAAGCGATCTCCTGGATGCGGCCCGATGACAGATTTAAGTCATGATCATAGGGGTGATCGGGAGCGGCTACCGCGATATCGAATCCGGCGAAGATCAAGTCTCCATGGATGTCTGCGACGTAGTTTAAGCTCCCGAATCTGACCTGATGGCTGGGGGTGTAGCTTTTGATCTGCTCCAGATGGCCAAACGAGTTGTCCCGCAATGCGAAGCCGCCGAACACAAAGATCTGCCCAGGGAGGAAAGTTTCTCCGTAGATAGCGCCATTATTGACGATTGAAGGGGCCATCAAACCTTTCAGCGACAGCATAGAGGAACTCTCAATGAAAGCACCAATGTTGGTGTCAAAACCGGCGAATCTCGGGTAGGGGGTCCGAAGCTATGCGTCTAAGGTTGATGGTAACAGGAGACATGGGACACGAAGTTTTACCCAGGTTCAGGCCCCCTCGATGGAGGTAACACCCTACGTCCTGCTTGATTGATATTGATGGGTACGAGTATTACAAGAGTTGATCTACCACGAGATCGTAATGGCTAAACCCTAGAAGTCTAGCCTGTATGACTATGGTATTGAGTATCCCCTATCCGGACTAAGTCCTTCGGTTTATATAGACATTGGGGGAATCTAGGATTACATAGAGTCGGTTACATAATATGGAATCTTCATAGTTGTTCGCCAAGCTTGCCTTCCACGCCAAGGAGAGTACCATCCAGACACGGGCACCGTCTTCGGTCTTCATTTCTTCACAGCCCATCAGTCAGGCCCATAAATAGGCCGGACAACCAAGGACCCCTTAGTACAGGACTCCTTCACCAACTTCATCACTTTTCCCCCAACACTATCACATACCTCGCTACCTATGTGTCCATGTGCGAGAACTTTCTGGGTTGTCAGCCGCACTGGGGCCTCTTTAAACACATTTTCACCTGACGCTCTTAGTCGGTTAAAGAGGCCAATCCGAGTGATGAGAGGACACACGTGATCCAGATGTGTGGGGTTTTAGGGATCCAAATGAGGAGCAAAAGCACTTTCCCTGCCATGATTCTTCCCGAGTCAGTCAGGGGGTGGCAGTCGACCTAGTTCTATTGCAAGGATGAACCGACTCCAAGTCAATCGACCGGTCTTCCTCCGTTTTCCACCGAGCGAGTCGAGAAGCCTTCTTCGTTGAGAGTGACTCCAGAGGAGAAAGAGGAGCTTGCTATGCTGGTTGAGCGAGTGGTCCAACTTGTCCGTGATGGCGTGACTGGTATGGATTTGCTAGAAGCATTTATGATTCGATGCATTCAGCCGCTCCAAGCT
>NW_021290026.1:0-1051 GCF_002162155.2 Triticum dicoccoides
AAACCGTAACCATCTATTGATTAACGAGCTAGTCAACTAGAGGCTTACTAGGGACATGGTGTTGTCTATGTATCCACACATGTATCTGAGTTTCCTATCAATACAATTCTAGCATGGATAATAAACGATTATCATGAACAAGGAAATATAATAATAATCAATTTATTATTGCCTCTAGGGCATATTTCCAACAGTCTCCCACTTGCACTAGAGTCAATAATCTAGTTCACATCGATATGTGATTAACACTCAAGGTCACATCCCCATGTGACTAACACCCAAAGAGTTCTGGGTTTGATCATGTTATGCTTGTGAGAGAGGTTATAGTCAACGGGTCTGAACCTTTCAGATCCGTGTGTGCTTTACAAATCTCTATGTCATCTCCTAGATGCAGCTACCACGTTCTATTTGGAGCTATTCCAAATAACTGTTCTACTTGGAGCTATTCTAAAATTGTTGCTCCATTATACGTATCCGGTATCTCTACTCAGAGCTATCCGGATAGGTGTTAAGCTTGCATCGACGTAACCCTTTACGACGAACTCTTTTACCACCTCCATAATTGAGAAAATTCCTTAGTCCACTAGTTACTAAGGATAACTTTGACCGCTGTCCTGCGATCCATTCTTGGATCACTCTTGTACCCCTTGACTGACTCATGGTAAAGCACACTTCAGGTCGGTACACAGCATAGCATACTGTAGAGCCTATGTCTTAAGCATAGGGGACGACCTTCGTTCCTTTCTCTCTATTCTGCCATGGTCGAGCTTTAAGTCTTAACTTCATACCTTACAACTCAGGCAAGAACTCCTTCTTTGACTGATCCATCTTGAACACCTTCAAGATCACGTCAAGGCATGTGCTCATTTGAAAGTACTATTAAGCGTTTTGATCTATCCTTATAGATCTTGATGCTCAATGTTCAAGTAGCTTAATCCAGGTTTTCCATTGAAAACACTTTCCAAATAACCCTATATGCTTTCCAGAAATTCTACGTCATTTCTGATCATTAATATGTCAACAACATATACTCATCAGAAATTCTATAGTG
>NW_021290027.1:0-1277 GCF_002162155.2 Triticum dicoccoides
CAAGCAACCAACCATTTGATCATATCGATACAATCCCATGTTCTCGCTCCTGCTCTCTTTTACTGCATTAAGACAACGCGATTCAAACTGCTGTGTGCTACGGTAGTTGAACCCATTTCCTCTGCATGACCTGTCATTGCCACAGTAACTAGATGAAACCCACTAGCATGTGTAGGAGTTGATTGAGCCATATGTATGTGTTGTTCCTACCTTGCTATGCCTGCTATGCTTAGAGTCGTGTCAGGTCTGGTTCATCTGGGTGATGGGCTAGAGTGAAATGTTATGTCGGTAATGAGAGTGGTGTGGTGAACACGATTTGGTAAAGGTATCGATGAGAGGCCATGTAGGAGTACATGGTGGGTTGTTTCATTGAAGCCGACCTTAAGCACTGAGATCTGTATGTGTGATTTAAGAATCAGCTACTACCATGCATTGGGCTCGAAACCAATGGACCCTCTCGGCTTCTTATTCACCCTAGTTCTCCGTCCAGGAGTTGCAAGTAGTTTCTGGTGTTTGTAGCCTACTGGAGGCCGTGGACAGCACTAACCGTAGGGGTGGGCTGTGATGCGGTAGGTACGTGGCCGGGTGTACCGAATACCCGTTAGGTATCTCGGGAACCCTGTTCACATCGTTCGGGGCCGTATGGGAAACCTCGGCCGGACTCCCTGCGGATGGAACCTGAATAGGCGATAAACCTGGACTGGAGACTTAGGTGATTAGGTAGGTCGTGGCCGACACCCACGTTGGGCTTCCGCTTGAAGGTTGCCGAGTACATGTCGTGTAAACGACGGTAAGTTGTGAGAGCGTGTATGAAGAAGTACCCCCTGCAGGGTTAACATGATCTATTCGAATAGCCGCGTCCGCGGTAAAGGACTACTTGGTTGCCTATACAGTTCATAGACAAGTAAATGGAAACTGTTAAAAGCCTCAAGATAAGTGTGAGTGCCGAGGATGGCTCTTCCGTAGGAAGACGGAGGTGGATCCTCGGTAGTGTATTGAAGTGGTGAGTAGTGGACTCGTGTGCGCAAAACCATTTCAAGTTGGAGTATCGTAGGATAGCCTAGCCAAGAGTCAAAGCTGGCTTGCTGCAATAACTCCACCAACCCTTCTTGATACTATGCATGTATGTAGGATCTGATGTAAGTCTTGCTGAGTACCTTTGTACTCATGTTGCTATAATCTACATTTTTATAGAAGACGCTGCAACCCCTTCTGATGGGTTCTATGTAGACGTTGACATCAACGAGTAGGCTAAAGACCCAGGTGGTGACCCTGAG
>NW_021290028.1:0-1256 GCF_002162155.2 Triticum dicoccoides
ATTTCTTCTTGTCACCAGCACCACCACCACCAGCAGACCTGCATATCACGTGAGAACATTTTAGTCATTTATATACCAACTGTTGCAGCAAAACAGAATTGCAACTATTTTTGCCTGAAAGTAGAAGACATGAACATGGTCAGAAAAAAGAAAAACCTAAAGAACACTTTGCATTTTGGATTCTGCATTAATTCTGTGTTTTCTGTATGCACTTCGATTGTTAACTTGACATACATTGCTAGCAAAGTACTATTTCAATTGAGCGTGCGACCAATGCCCTCGACTAGATGCATGTCAGGCGAGGGCCTCGATTTCTACTAATCCTTTTGACTGGCTTTAATTGTTTTGGTCCTGATGGGCACTATTTTTCTGCACACAAGGGAGAGTTCGTTAGCTTAACCAATAAAGATAATGTGTGACATAAGCAAAAAATATGATACACAGTAGATATTTGGGGCTGGAATGAAGAGTCCACAATTCTTACAAATGATACAAGTCAAATTCAGTACTTGGAAGAAAAAGTTGTGAGATCAAATAGCAGAAGGCAACTTAACGTAGTATTCCCTCCGATCCAAAATAAGTATTGCAGTTTTGAACCGGGGTTAGTTCAAAACTGCGACACTTATTATAGATCGGAGGTAGTATTATTTAGTCAGCAAGCCAAGTTTAAGTTCTGCAAAAGTTGGCAACAACTTAAATTAGTGCTGAAAGCGTGCTTATAAAGCGTGCTTAACATTGTTTTGCCACAGAGCCAACTCAAAACCCTGATCAATTGAAATAGTACTTTGCTAGCAATGTATGCCAGTTGCCATTTTGGATTCTGCATCAATCATTTTTATTCATATGATTCATTTGTATTAGGTTTTGGCAGATATTGTTAACTTGACTTGAGACCATCCCGCACACAGGTGTGACTCTTATAATCATACAACCATCTGTAATTCAATCAAGCAAAACCTAATGAACATGGTCAGAAAAATAATGTTCATAATATAAATGGTGAGTCAGAGTGGTTACACACCTCATCTTCCTAAGGACACTTGACATCTCCTCTCTCTTCTTCTTTGCTCTCTTGTGAGTACCAAGCTTTCTCTTGGCGACCTTGAGTGCACGCTTGTCCTTTCCAACCTTAAGAAGCTCAGTGATACGTTTCTCATAGGGAGCGAATCCAGCAACCTCCCTAATCAAGTTCCTGACAAATTGCACCCTCTTGGTACCTTTCTGCAAAATATGCCAAGATAACATTGTAAGAATAA
>NW_021290029.1:0-915 GCF_002162155.2 Triticum dicoccoides
GGGGTGTCGTGGCATCCTTAGCCGATCCGGGGCGGGGCGGCAAGCAGGAGGTGGCTCGGGCGCGTGCGCGCGCGCTCCGGCCACGCGCCTGCGCCTACTGGCGCGAGGAGGAAGATGACAAGGGGGAGGAGGTGGGCTGGGCCAGCCAGGTGGGGGAGCTGGGCCCGCTGGGCTGGACAGGTAGGTCCAGGTAAGTTTCTGTTCTGTCTTTTATTTCTGGTTTTCTATTTTGTTTTGTTTTGTTTTGGTTTAGTAAAATTCTAAACCATTTTATAAAATCCTGAAAATAATTATGTGGCTAGAACTAAGATATACCAAGCCACATAAAATGTTCCAGAATTATTGGATATATATTAATTATATATAATATATATATCCAATGCAAATAGTTATTAAATTAATTCAAATGGGCAAAATAAATATTTCTGTGACTCCAAGAAATATTGGTTTGAATTTTTTACCTCTTACCAATATTTCTATAGAATAAAAGGAACATTTTCTTGGACTCATTTGAGAGGATTTAAATGTTGGTTATTTTTTTAGAGGTTTCTGAGGCTTTGAAAATTCCTCAATTCAAATTTCATTTGAAATAAAACATGATGCTCACAAGAGGTCTAGCCTAGTGCATTACCAGAAGCTAGGGATGTGACAGTTTCGCCATCGGTTGGTCCCCTCATCACCACTCGGCCGACCCGCGCGTCGCCATCTGTTGGTCACCTCATCAGCACTGGCCCACCATGCGCGTCGCCATCGGCTGGTCACCTCATCACCACTCGGCCGCCCCACGCGTCGCCATCGGTTGGTCACCTCATCACCTCTCGGCCGCCCCGCGCGTCGCCATCGGTAGTTCACCTCATCACCACTCGGCCGCCCCGCACGTCGCCACTTGGTTGGTCACCTCATCACCACTCGGCT
>NW_021290029.1:5521-6169 GCF_002162155.2 Triticum dicoccoides
TGGTCGGTCACCTCATCTCCACTCGGCCGCCCCGCGTGTCGCCATCGGTCGGTCACCTCATCACCACTCGGGTGCCCTGCGCATCGCCACTCGGTCGGTCACCTCATCACCACTCAGCCGCCCGCGCGTCGCAACTCGGTGTGTCAACTCATTACCTCTCGGCCGCGCCACGCGTCACCATTTGGTTGGTCGCCTTATCACCACTCGGAAGCCCCGTGCGTAGCCACTCCGCGGGACGCGTCAACTTCAGTCAGACGCCCCGCGCGTCGTCACTCCACGGGACGCGTCTACTTCACTCGGACGCCCCGCGTCTCATCACTCCGCAGGACACGTCTACTTCACCCGGACGTCCCGCAGATCGTCACTCCGTGGGACACGTTTACTTCACTCGGTCGCCCCACGCATCGTCACTCCGTGGGACGCGTCTACTTCACGCGCACGCCCCGTGCATCGTCACTCCGCGGGACGCGTCTACTTCACTCAGACGCCCCGCTCGTCGCCACTTGGTTGGTCACCTAATCACCACTCGACCGCCCGCGGGTCGCCACTTGGTTGGTCACGTCATCACCACTCGGCCGCCCCGCGCGTCGCCATCAGTTGGTCACCTCATCACCACTTGGCCGCCCCGCGCGTCGCCATGGTTGGTCA
>NW_021290029.1:11979-12680 GCF_002162155.2 Triticum dicoccoides
GTCACCTCATCTCCACTCGGCCGCCCCTCGCGTCGCCATTGGTCGGTCACCTCATCTCCACTCGGCCGCCCCGCGTGTCGCCATCGGTCGGTCACCTCATCACCACTCGGGCGCCCTGCGCATCGCCACTCGGTTGGTCACCTCATCACCACTCAGCCGCCCGCACGTCGCAACTCGGTGTGTCACGTCATTACGTCTCGGCCGCGCCACGCGTCACCATTTGGTTGGTCGCCTTATCACCACTCGGAAGCCCCGTGCGTAGCCACTCTGCGGGACGCGTCAACTTCAGTCAGACGCCCCGCGCGTCGTCACTCCACGGGACGCGTCTACTTCACTCGGACGCCCCGCGTCTCATCACTCCGCAGGACACGTCTACTTCACCCGGACGTCCCGCAGATCGTCACTCTGTGGGACACGTTTACTTCACTCGGTCGCCCCACGCATCGTCACTCCGTGGGACGCGTCTACTTCACGCGCACGCCCCGTGCATCGTCACTCCGCTGGACGCGTCTACTTCACTCAGACGCCCCGCGCGTCGCCACTTGGTTGGTCACCTAATCACCACTCGACCGCCCGCGGGTCGCCACTTGGTTGGTCACGTCATCACCACTCGGCCGCCCCGCGCGTCGCCATCAGTTGGTCACCTCATCACCACTTGGCCGCCCCGCGCGTCGCCATGGTTGGTCACCTCATCACCACAC
>NW_021290029.1:12690-13367 GCF_002162155.2 Triticum dicoccoides
CCTGCGCGTCGCCATCGGTGGGTCACCTCATTACCACTCGGCCGCCCCGCGCGTCGCCATTGGTCGGTCACCTCATCTCCACTCGGCCGCCCCGCGTGTCGCCATCGGTCGGTCACCTCATCACCACTCGGGCGCCCTGCGCGTCGCCACTCGGTTGGTCACCTGATCACCACTCAGCCGCCCGCGCGTCGCCACTCGGTGTGTCACCTCATCACCTCTCGGCCGCGCCACGCGTCACCATTTGGTTGGTCGCCTTATCACCACTCGGAAGCCCCGTGCGTAGCCACTTCGCGGGATGCGTCAACTTCACTCAGACGCCCCGCGCGTCGTCACTCCACGGGACGCGTCTACTTCACGCGGACGCCCCGCGTCTCATCACTCCGCAGGACACGTCTACTTCACCCGGACGTCTCGCAGATCGTCACTCCGTGGGACACGTTTACTTCACTCGGTCGCCCCGCGCATCGTCACTCCGTGGGACGCGTCTACTTCACGCGTACGCCCCGTGCATCGTCACTCCGCGGGATGCGTCTACTTCACTCAGACGCCCCGCGCGTCGCCACTTGGTTGGTCACCTAATCACCACTCGACCGCCCGCAGGTCGCCACTTGGTTGGTCACGTCATCACCACTCGGCCGCCCCGCGCGTCGCCATCAGTTGGTCACCTCATCACCACT
>NW_021290029.1:20037-20603 GCF_002162155.2 Triticum dicoccoides
GGGTCACCTCATTACCACTCGGCCGCCCCGCGCATCGCCATTGGTCGGTCACCTCATCTCCACTCGGCCGCCCCGCGTGTCGCCATCGGTCGGTCACCTCATCACCACTCGGGCGCCCTGCGCGTCGCCACTCGGTTGGTCACCTCATCACCACTCAGCCGCCCGCGCGTCGCCACTCGGTGTGTCACCTCATCACCTCTCGGCCACGCCACGCGTCACCATTTGGTTGGTCGCTTTATCACCACTCGGAAGCCCCGTGCGTAGCCACTTCGCGGGACGCGTCAACTTCACTCAGACGCCCCACGCGTCGTCACTCCACGGGACGCGTCTACTTCACTCGGACGCCCCGCGTCTCATCACTCCGCAGGACACGTCTACTTCACCCGGACGTCCCGCAGATCGTCACTCCGTGGGACACATTTACTTCACTCGGTCGCCCCGCGCATCGTCACTCCGTGGGACGCGTCTACTTCACGCGCACGCCCCGTGCATCGTCACTCCGCGGGACGCGTCTACTTCACTCAGACGCCCCGCGCGTCGCCACTTGGTTGGTCACCTAATCACCA
>NW_021290030.1:0-1765 GCF_002162155.2 Triticum dicoccoides
CACACAAAAACATAGCAAACAGATTTGCTGAAATCTAGCTCATCAATATCAGATTTGGTGGCAAATAAACATGCACTTTTCAATTTAATTTCAGAAGCAACACTAGATGGTTTATTATTAGGCTTCATTTGTTGCTCAAATTCTTTTGCCACAATCTGATTTTCACTCTTATTCTTCTCCTGTTGTGCTTTATTAGCTCTATTAATATCATCTTTCAAAATGGAATCAGGAGTCATAGGAAGCAAAGTAATATTTTTATCCTTATGAACAAGAGTATAGTGATTGTTTCTACCATGGTGTACAGAATTTTTATCAAATTGCCATGGTCTACCAAGTAATAAGGAACATGCTTGCATAGGTACCACATCACAATCAACATAATCATCATATGTAGAGATACTAAAATGCACACGAACAGTACGTGTTACCTTAACCTTGCCGCTGTTGTTGAACCATTGGATGTAGTAAGATGTGAATGTGGTCTTGTGGTGAGAGAAAGCTTCTCCACCATCTCCATGCTAGCCATGTTGTTGCAGCTCCCTCCGTCTATTATGACGCGCACAGAACGTTCCTTCACAACTCCCTTGGTATGGAACAAATTGTGCCTCTGATTTTGCTCAGCTTGTGTGACCTGCACACTCAAAACACGTTGAGCAACTAAACATTCATACCTGTCAGCGTCTTCAGGAGCCATGTATTGCGTCTCATGATCAGAATCATCTCTACCATGTTCTTCACGTGTAATAAGAGCCAATGTCTCCTCATCATAGTCACTAGCGGACTCATATCCACCATCCGCGGTAGCAATCATCACACGCGGAGATTTGCATTCCCTCGCATAATGACCTCCTCCCTTACAACGACGACAAATAATATCACTTGTGTGCCCTGTTGATGCCATGGAAGAAAAAGAACGCTGTGCAGGCCCCGCAGGTGCGCTCTTGGCAGATAATGGTGGTTGTGCCTGTTTTCTTGTATCACGGCTGGAGGTGGCACCGGATGGAGGTGCTAGTGCAGTTGAAGTAGAAGATGCACGTGGTGTCCATGATGAAGGTCGGCCTGCAGAAAAGTTAGTTCGCCCCAATGCTTGTCGATCCCGCACTTCACGTTCAGCTTTACAAGCAAATGGAATAAACGAGTGATATTAGTATACTCCTTATAGTCTAGAATGGTCTGAATCTCTCTATTTAATCCACCCAGGAAACGTGCAAGCATAGCTTCATTCTCCTCAACAATACCACATCTAATCATGCCAGTTTGTAATTCCTGATAATATTCTTCTACAGAATTTTTTCCTTGTCTTAAACGCTGCAATTTTTGAAGCAATTCACGTTGATAATATAGTGGAACCCAACGCGTACGCATAGCAGTTTTCAAAGCAGCCCAAGTAGTTGGAATAGGATATAATCTACAATGTTCAGACCACCATACACATGCAAAACTAGTGAAAGCACAAACAGCAGCAGCAACTCGTCTCTCCTCAGGATATTGTAAACATGTAAATCGTTGTTCAGTTTCTAACTCCCAAGTAAGATATATATCAGGAACATATCTACCCTCAAATGGTGGAATATTCAATTTCAGTTTAGGAATATGGACATCATCTCGTACCTGAGGTGGTGGTGCGGGCCTACCATTACGAATATATACCTGAGGTCGACCTGGTGGTGGTGGTGCTGGTGGCTGCACGTAGTTCGGATTTTGATCAACCTCATCCTCATAATCTCCCACATAATCATCATCCTCCTGGGTACCAGCAGCAGCA
>NW_021290031.1:0-1294 GCF_002162155.2 Triticum dicoccoides
GATTCGCAGCTAAGCCTCCGAGTGGGAGTCTGGCTCACCACTCGGTAGGATTTTGATAACTTAGGCGAAACGGATTCGCGGCTAAGCCTCCGAGTGGGAGGCTGGTTTACCACTCGGTAGGATTTTGATAACTTAGGCGAAACGGATTCGCAGCTAAGCCTCCGAGTGGGAGTCTGGCTCACCACTCGGTAGGATTTTGATAACTTAGGCGAAACGGATTCGCGGCTAAGCCTCCGAGTGGGAGTCTGGCTCACCACTCGGTAGGATTTTTACAAACTTAGGCGAAACGGATTCGCAGCTAAGTCACCCACTGAGGGGAATTTCATTGGACAAAAAATAAAAAGTGACAGATATTATGGAGGAACTATGACGCTTATTATTTTGAGGTCCATGAACTATAGAAGTATTTTATTGCAACTCATCCGAGTGATAAAGCTTAAGTGTAAAACGGGCGGAGTAGCTCCGTGTTCCAAGCTCGGGGCTCGTCGATATTATGCTCGACGTTGTAAAGACGGTACGCCCCGTTGTGGAGAACCTTGGTGACGATGAAGGGGCCTTCCCAAGAAGGAGCAAGCTTGTGTGGTTTGTGCTGATCCACTCGGAGAACCAAATCCCCTTCCTGGAAGGCTCGACCTCTCACGTTTCGGGCGTGGAAACGCCGGAGATCTTGTTGGTAGATGGTCGACCGGATCAGAGCCATCTCCCTTTCTTCCTCTAAAAGGTCGACTGCGTCCTGCCGCGCTTGTTCAGCTTCTGCTTCGTTGTAGGTTTCAACTCGAGGAGCATTGTGGAGAAGATCACTCGGCAAGACTGCTTCAGCTCCATAGACCAAGAAGAATGGAGTTCTTCCGGTCGACCGATTAGGCGTGGTCCGCAGTCCCCAGAGTACAGATGGAAGTTCGTCGACCCAAGCTCCAGCCGCGTGTTTGAGATCACGCATCAGTCGAGGCTTCAGTCCCTTGAGAATCAGTCCATTAGCTCGCTCTGCTTGTCCATTCGACTGCGGATGGGCGACTGATGCGTAGTCGACCCGTGTGCCTTGGGAGTCGCAGAAAGCTCTGAATTCCTCTGAGTCAAAGTTCGACCCATTATCCGTAATGATGCTGTGCGGAACTCCATACCTGAATATTAGTTCCCTGATGAAGCTAACAGCAGTACCGGTGTCAAGGCTCTTGATTGGTTTAGCCTCGATCCACTTGGTGAACTTGTCGACTGCCACCAGTACATGCGTGAAGCCACTTCGACCTGTTCTCAAAGGACCGATCATGTCCAGCCCCCAAACTGCAAAAGGCCA
>NW_021290032.1:0-1355 GCF_002162155.2 Triticum dicoccoides
TGTTGGGCTGCACACAAAAGAGGCTTTTGCGGTTACCCGGTTAACCGTTGGAGCATCAAACGACCTCCAAATGGCACGAAACTTGACAGGCGGTCTACCGGTGGTGTACCAAGGCCGCTTGGCAAACCTCGGGCCATTCCGAGAAAGTTTAACACCCGCACATGAAAAGAGGCAAAAGGAGGCGCCGGGGTACATAGGAGTGTCGGATTACAAAATGGACAACGGGGAAAATGCTCGGATGCATGAGACAAACACGTATGCAATACAATGCATATGATGACATGGCAAAATGCAACACACAAGCAAATGACATGGCAACGATGGCGAATAACTAGAAGACGCCTGGCGCATCGAATCCGGGGCGTTACAATGGCCTCGGCCTTGATCGCCCACAACGTATAGTTATCCTGTGTGAGCATCGGCATCGCCAACGACACCAAGCTCCCGCCTGCGCCGTGCGACACAATCGCCATCACCGTCGACGAGCTCCCTCACCTTGCTCTAATACCAATTGTTGGTGCAACGAGCCCTTCCCTTAGCTCGCCAGTCCCTTCCCCCTCTGCTTGCCTCTCTCTCTCTCACTCACGCACTGAAGTGGACGGGAGGATGAAGATGGAGCAGTGGACACAGGAGGTTTTTTTTCGGCGGATGAACGCCCGCCGCACCGACGACCTCTTTACTCCTCAAGCACGAACTCGGGCACCTCGGTTGCAACGATCACCACACGGCTTTATAGCCCCGAGTCGGTGCCCTGGGCACGTACCCACACCTCCACTTGCCCGCGATCTTGTCCACGCTCCGCACGCTCTGGCCGTGCCCGCAACGCGCTCGGACGCGCGCGACTCGCGGTGAGCACCAACAAAATGACCTGATCGCGCCGTGCGGCTCGCCAACAGCCTACACCTACACACACGCGTGCACGGTCTACTCCTACACGGGCACCACCGTGCACCACATGCACTCACACACGCACACCTATGACACGGATCCGACGCGTCTGCCACGCCCAGCGCGCGCCCACGCACGCGCCAGACGTGACCGACACGTGGCCGCGGCTTATTCTAGCCAACAAAGCCGGCTTGACACAATAGTAGAAATAGGTAAAAAAAAAGCACATCTATTGTCAAATTTAAATAATATTCCATAAACACAATAAACTGATTAATATCATAAAAAAGTTAAAAACTGAACATGCACGCTCAGACTATTGATCATCGAGTCTGTAGAGGAATAGGATGCAAGTCTCAATGTATTGATAGGTGCATATGCACAAGTATATATAGTACATAGGGCAAGTCATATCCTAAACTATACACAAGGATGAGACCTGGAGTACAAGAATACATGTGCTAAAT
>NW_021290033.1:0-2266 GCF_002162155.2 Triticum dicoccoides
ATCTTTTGGCTTCAACATTATGAATATGTGTATCACTACTATCGAGATTTAATAAAAATAGACCACTCTTCAAGGGTGCATGACCATAAAAGATATTACTCATATAAATAGAACAACCATTATTCTCTGATTTAAATGAATAACCGTCTCGCATCAAACAAGATCCAGATATAATGTTCATGCTCAACGCAGGCACCAAATAACAATTATTCAGGTCTAAAACTAATCCCGATGGTAGATGTAGAGGTAGCGTGCCGACCGCGATCACATCGACTTTGGAACCATTTCCCACGCGCATCGTCACCTCGTCCTTAGCTAATCTTTGCTTAATCCGTAGTCCCTGTTTCGAGTTGCAAATGTTAGCAACAGAACCAGTATCAAATACCCAGGTGCTACTGCGAGCATTAGTAAGGTACACATCAATAACATGTATATTACATATACCTTTGTTCACTTTGCCATCCTTCTTATCCGCCAAATACTTGGGGCAGTTCCGCTTCCAGTGTCCAGTCTGCTTGCAGTAGAAGCACTCAGTTTCAGGCTTAGGTCCAGTCTTGGGTTTCTTCACTTGAGCAGCAACTTGTTTGCCGTTCCTTTTGAAGTTCCCCTTCTTCTTCCCTTTGCCCCTTTTCTTGAAACCAGTGGTCTTGTTGACCATCAACACTTGATGCTCCTCTTTGATTTCTACCTCCGCGGCTTTCAGCATCGCGAAGAGCTCGGGAATAGTCTTGTTCATCCCTTGCATATTATAGTTCATCACAAAGCTCTTGTAGCTTGGTGGCAGTGATTGGAGAATTCTGTCAATGACGCTATCATCCGGAAGATTAACTCCCAGTTGAATCAAGTGATTATTATACCCAGACATTTTGAGTATATGCTCACTGACAGAACTGTTCTCTTCCATCTTGCAGCTGTAGAACTTATTGGAGACTTCATATCTCTCAATCCGGGCATTTGCTTGAAATATTAACTTCAACTCCTGGAACATCTCATATGCCCCATGACGTTCAAAACGTCGTTGAAGACCCGGTTCTAAGCCGTAAAGCATGGCACACTGAACTATAGAGTAGTCATCAGCTTTGCTCTGCCAGACGTTCTTAACGTCGTCAGTTGCATCAGCAGCAGGCCTGGCACCCAGCGGTGCTTCCAGGACGTAACTCTTCTGTGCAGCAATGAGGATAATCCTCAGGTTACGGACCCAGTCCGTGTAATTGCTACCATCATCTTTCAACTTTGCTTTCTCAAGGAACGCATTAAAATTCAACGGAACAATAGCACGAGCCATCTATCTACAACCAAACATAGACAAGCAAAATACTATCAGGTACTAAGTTCATGATAAATTTAAGTTTAATTAATCATATTACTAAAGAACTCCCACTTAGACAGACATCTCTCTAGTCATCTAAGTGATTACGTGATCCAAATCAACTAAACCATGTCCGATCATCACGTGAGATGGAGTAGTTTCAATGGTGAACATCTCTATGTTGATCATATCTACTATATGATTCACGCTCGACCTTTCGGTCCCCGTGTTCCGAGGCCATATCTGTATATGCTAGGCTCGTCAAGTATAACCTGAGTATTCCGCGTGTGCAATTGTTTTGCACCCGTTGTATTTGAACGTAGAGCCTATCACACCCGATTATCACGTGGTGTCTCAGCACGAAGAACTTTTGCAACGGTGCATACTCAGGGAGAACACCTCTTGATAATTAGTGAGAGATCATCTTAAAATGCTACCGTCAATCAAAGCAAGATAAGATGCATAAAGGATAAACATCACATGCAATCAATATAAGTGATATGATATGGCCATCATCATCTTGTGCTTGTGATCTCCATCTTCGAAGCACCGTCGTGATCACCATCGTCACCGGCGCGACACCTTGATCTCCATCGTAGCATCGTTGTCGTTACGCCATCTATTGCTTCTACGACTATCGCTACCGCTTAGTGATAAAGTAAAGCAATTACAGGGCGTTTGCATTTCATACAATAAAGCGACAACCATATGGCTCCTGCCAGTTGCCGATAACTTCGATTACAAAACATGATCATCTCATACAATAAAATATAGCATCATGTCTTGGCCATATCACATCACAACATGCCCTGCAAAAACAAGTTAGACGTCCTCTACTTTGTTGTTGCAAATTTTACGTGGCTGCTACGGGCTTAAGCAAGAACCAATCTCACCTACGCATCAAAACCACAACGATAGTTTGTCAAATAGACTCCGTTTTAACCTTCACAAGGACCG
>NW_021290033.1:7858-8562 GCF_002162155.2 Triticum dicoccoides
CTTTCGTGCACTTGCATGCATGCGATCACGTACACCATGTGATACCAGCACGGTTTCGGTCTACCGGAGGGGGTTCCGAAGTACTTTTTTTTATTCTGCCAACCGGCCCCAAACTTTTTACACATGCTGCCATCACCGTCGACATCACGCAAGCCAGTTTGCATATTATTCTGACGCTCGATGCATTTTCCACGATTTTCCCGATGAAAAAGCCCTGAAACAATGGCCGGACGGCACACAACGTTGGTTTGCTATCCGATTTTGTTCAAACCTTGCGTGGTGGCCTACGTTGGCCGTGCCCACATGTGTGCACAGTTTCGTGCACTTGCATGCATGCGATCATGTACACCTTGTGCAACCAGCAACGTATCGATCTGCCGGAGAGGGGTTCCGAAGTACTTTTTTTTCATCTTCGCCAAATGGCCCCAAACTTTTTCCACTCGCTGGCATCACCATCGGCATCACGCACGCCTGTTTGCATATTTTGCCCACGCTCAATGCATTTTTTACGATTTTCTCGGTGAAAAAGCCACGAAAAAGTGGCCGGACGTGACGCAACGTTGGTTTGGTGTCTGATTTCGTTCAATCCTTGCGTGGTGGCCTACGTTGGTCGTGCCCACATGTGTGCACACTTTTGTGCACTTGCATGCATGCGATCACGTAGACCTTGTGCAACCAGCAACGTATCGATGTGCCGGAGAGGG
>NW_021290034.1:0-916 GCF_002162155.2 Triticum dicoccoides
GCCAGCATAACGTCAGCGAGTCAACGGCCAGGTCCAGGTCAAACCTGACGTGCGGGGTCCACACGTCAGTGACACAGGAACTAATCCCGGTCAAACCCAGCGCTAACTGAGGTTTGACCAGGGGTGGGGCCCACAGTCAGTGGCCTAGGGGGTTGGTTAGGGCGTCATTAGCGTTTAATGACATCGCCACGTCAGCTGCCGGCGTTTAACCGCCGGCGACCTCAGATCGCGGCGGCGTCCGCATCGGGATTGCGCTACAGGCCAGGGTTTGGGGCGCGGGGAGCATCTACGGGGAGCTGGCGGAGTGGCGCTTCCAGTGGTGGAGGCGGCTGGAGCGGAGGTGGCCGGAGTTGAGCACGGCGTCGACCTCGGCGGCGGCCGGAGCTCGGGCGAGCTCGGGGTCGGGGTTAGGGAGCACGGCAGGAGGAGCTGGGGCGTGCTACAGAGTCCTGAGATCGCGGTGAGCACGTCAGTGGGCTCGGAAACGAGCTGCGGTGGCTGTGGCCACGGCCACGCCATGGCCGGCGGCGAGAAACTCTCGGCCGCGGTGGAGGAAGAGGCTAGGGGATGAGCGCGAGCTTGAGGGAAGGGGGAAGAGGAAGAGGGACTCACAGTGGACTGGACGGAGGGGTCGGCGAGCTCGGGGAAGCTTCTGCGACGGCGAATTTACGGCGGCGATCTCCGGGCACCGGGGATGAAGACGACGATGCTCCGGTCGACTGGGGCCTCCTCTGGTCGCGTGCGTCGGTGTGCAGCTCCATGGGGTCGGGACGGAGCTCCTGAGCTCATCGGAAGGGCGAGGGGTGGCCGGTGGCTATGGATGCGACGGCGGCGGCCTCCGGTGGCTCTCGGTGGTGCTCCAAATCGAGAGAGGGAGAGAGCCAGAGCGAGCAGAGAGAGGGATAGCGGTCGGGGA
>NW_021290035.1:0-1067 GCF_002162155.2 Triticum dicoccoides
TCAATGACACTCACAATTTTGGCCAATTTCTGGCCTGTTTTGTGTACTATTACTCACCGTTTTGGCGTCCCAGAGCGATTTCCATTATTTACAATCCCCGGGTGCGTTTGCGTCTCTGTCGTCAACACTCACAGTTTTGGCCAATTCTGACGCGATTCGTGGACTATTACTCATCATTTAGGGGTCCCGAAGCGATTCCATAGTGGTTGAACCCTAAGGTCCGTTTACGTGTCGGTCATCAACACTCGCAGTTTTGGCTGATTCTGGCCCGTTTCATGGACTATTACTCACCGTTTTGGGGCCCTAAAGTGATCTTCACGGTTGTTTGACCCCATGGTGCGCTTACGTGTCGATCATCAACAAGCGCATTTTGGGACGATTTTGGCCCATTTCTTGCATTATTACTTAGTTTTGGGGTCCCGGAGTGATTTCCACGATTGACGAACTCCACGGTGCGTTTATGTGTCGGTCATAAACACTCACAATTTTGGCCAATTCTCGTCCGTTTCGTGCACTATTACTCACCGTTTCGGCGTCCCAGAGAGATTTCCACGATTGACAATCCCCGGAGTGTGTTTGCGTGTCTGTCGTCAACACTCATAGTTTTGGCCAATTCTGATGCGATTCGTGGGCTATTATTCACCATTTAGGGCTCCCGAAGCAATTTCCATAGTTGTGGAACCCCAAGGTGCGTTTAGGTGTCGGTCATCAACACTCACTGTTTTGGGGCCCCGGTGTGATTTCCACGATTAACGATCCCCGGGGTGCGTTTACATGTCGATCATCAATACTAGTAGTTTTGGCCAATTCTGGCCCGTTTCGTGGACAATTACTCACTGTTTTGGGGCCCCGGAATGATTTCCACGATTAACGAACCCCCGGGTGCGCTTACGTGTCGGTTATGAACACTCACAGTTTTGGCCAATTCTAACGCGTTTTGTGGACTTTTAGTCACCGTTTTCTGGGCCTGAAGTGATTTCCATAGTTGTTGAACCCCAAGGCGCACTTACGTGTTAGTCATCAACACCCACAGTTTTGGCTGATTCTGGCCTGTTTCATGGACTATT
>NW_021290036.1:0-1148 GCF_002162155.2 Triticum dicoccoides
CATCAACACTCATGGTTTTTGTCGATTCTGACTCGTTTCGTGGACTATTACTCACCGTTTTGGGGTCCCGAAGAGATTTCCATAGTTGTTGAACCCCAAGGTGCGCTTACATGTATGTCATCAACAATCGCAGTTTGGGCCGATTTTTGGCCCATTTCTTGGACTATTACTTAGTTTCGGGGGTCCTGGAGTGATTTCCACAATTTACGAACCCCGTTGTGCGTTTACGTTTCGGTCATCAACACTCATAATTTTGGCCGATTCTGGTCCGTTTCGTGCACTATTACTCGCCGCTTTGGGGTCCCAGAGCGATTTCCATGGTTGTTGAACTCCAAGGTGCACTTACGTGTCTGTCATCAACATTCATAGCTTTTGCCAATTCTGGCCCGTTTCTTGGACTATTACTCTGTTTTGGGGTCCCGGTGTGATTTCCATGATTGACGAACACCGGGGTGCGTTTATGTGTCGGTTAGCAACACTCGCATTTTGGGCCGCTTCTGGCCCGTTTCGTCGACTATTACTCACCGTTTTGGGGCCCCAAAGCGATTTCCATGATTGTTGAACCCCATGGTGCGCTTACGTGTCGATCATCAACAATCGCAGTTTGGGCCGATTTTGGCCCGTTTCTTGCACTATTAATTAGTTTTGGCCGTCCCGAAGTGATTTCCACGATTGACGAACTCCGTGGTGCGTTTACATGTCAGTCATCAACACACAAATTTGGTCGACTCTGGTCCATTTCGTGCACGATTATTCACCATTTTGGCGTCCCAGAGCGATTTCCATGATTGACAATTCCCGGGGTGCGTTTGCGTGTCTGTCCTCAACACTCACAGTTTGGGCCAATTCTGACGCGATTCGAGGACTATTACTCAACATTTAGGGGTCCCGAAGCGATTTCCATAGTTGTTGAACCCCAAAATGCGTTTACGTGCCGGTCATGAACACTCACAGTTGTGGCCGATTCTGGCCCGTTTCGTGGACTATTACTCACTGTTTGGGGTCCCGGTGTGACTTGCGCAATTAACAAACCCCGGGGTGCGTTCACGTGTCGATCATCAACACTCGCAGTTTCGGCCGATTCGGGCTCGTTTTGTGGCACTCGCAGTTTTGGCCGATTCTGGCCCGTTTCATGGACTATTACTCAC
>NW_021290037.1:0-1637 GCF_002162155.2 Triticum dicoccoides
CCATGTTTCATGCATGCATCATATTGTTGCACATTGTTTGGTGATGTTGTGTATCGATGTCCTTTGCGACAGGTTCTGCCTCCGAGGAGTACCGTGATTACCCTAACGAAGAACCGTATCCGTGCATCGAACCATCAGGCAAGCAACCAGCCATTGATCATATCGATACAATCCCATGTTCTCGCTCCTGCTCTCTTTTACTGCATTAAGACAACGCGTTTCAAACTGCTGTGTGCTACGGTAGTTGAACCCATTTCCTCTGCATGACCTGTCATTGCCACAGTAACTAGATGAAACCCACTAGCATGTGTAGGAGTTGATTGAGCCATATGTATGTGTTGTTCCTACCTTGCTATGCCTGCTATGCTTAGAGTCGTGTCAGGTTTGGTTCATCTGGGTGATGGGCTAGAGTGAAATGTTATGTCGGTAATGAGAGTGGTGTGGTGAACACGATTTGGTAAAGGTATCGATGAGAGGCCATGTAGGAGTACATGGTGGGTTGTTTCATTGAAGCCGACCTTAAGCACTGAGATCTGTATGTGTGATTTAAGAATCAGCTACTACCATGCATTGGGCCCGAAACCAATGGACCCTCTCGGCTTCTTATTCACCCTAGTTCTCCGTCCAGGAGTTGCAAGTAGTTTCTGGTGTTTGTAGCCTACTGGAGGCCGTGGACAGCGCTGACCGTAGGGGTGGGCTGTGATGCGGTAGGTACGTGGCTGGGTGTACCGAATACCCGTTAGGTATCTCGGGAACCCTGTTCACATCGTTCGGGGCCGTATGGGAAACCTCGGCCGGACTCCCTGCGGATGGAACCTGAATAGGCGATAAACCTGGACTGGAGGCTTAGGTGATTAGGTAGGTCATGGCCGACACCCACGTTGGGCTTACGCTTGAAGGTTGCCGAGTACATGTCGTGTAAACGACGATAAGTGGTGAGAGCGTGTATGAAGAAGTACACCCCTGCAGGGTTAACATGATCTATTCGAATAGCCGCGTCCGCGGTAAAGGACTACTTGGTTGCCTATACAGTTCATAGACAAGTAAATGGAAACTACTAAAAGCCTCAAGATAAGAGTGAGTGCCGAGGATGGCTCTTCCGTAGGAAGACGGAGGTGGATCCTCGGTGGTGTATTGAAGTGGTGAGTAGTGGACTCGTGTGCGCAAAACCATTTCAAGTTGGAGTATCATAGGATAGCCTAGCCAAGAGTCAAAGCTGGCTTGCTGCAATAACTCCACCAACCCTTCTTGATAACATGCATGTATGTAGGATCTGATGTAAGACTTGCTGAGTACCCTTGTACTCATGTTGCTATAATCTACATTTTTACAGAAGACGCTGCAACCCCTTCTGATGGGTTCTATGTAGACGTTGACATCAACGAGTAGGCTAAAGACCCAGGTGGTGACCCTGAGCTTGTGAAGGACCACGTAGTATAGCTAGGCTTCCCAAGCCTCTTTTATTTTACTAGTTGTCTGTACTCAGATAAGTTACTTCCGCTGCTGGTTTGTATGACTGTATGACTTGTATGTTGGGTCGTGAGACCCGTACCTTTGTGTATGTTATGTATGGCTCCCTGAGCCTTAAATAAAGTACTTGTGTCGTAGAGTCATGTTGTGATGCTTCGTTGTATTTG
>NW_021290038.1:0-1132 GCF_002162155.2 Triticum dicoccoides
CATCAACACTCATGGTTTTTGTCGATTCTGACTCGTTTCGTGGACTATTACTCACCGTTTTGGGGTCCCGAAGAGATTTCCATAGTTGTTGAACCCCAAGGTGCGCTTACATGTATGTCATCAACAATCGCAGTTTGGGCCGATTTTTGGCCCATTTCTTGGACTATTACTTAGTTTCGGGGGTCCTGGAGTGATTTCCACAATTTACGAACCCCGTTGTGCGTTTACGTTTCGGTCATCAACACTCATAATTTTGGCCGATTCTGGTCCGTTTCGTGCACTATTACTCGCCGCTTTGGGGTCCCAGAGCGATTTCCATGGTTGTTGAACTCCAAGGTGCACTTACGTGTCTGTCATCAACATTCATAGCTTTTGCCAATTCTGGCCCGTTTCTTGGACTATTACTCTGTTTTGGGGTCCCGGTGTGATTTCCATGATTGACGAACACCGGGGTGCGTTTATGTGTCGGTTATCAACACTCGCATTTTGGGCCGCTTCTGGCCCGTTTCGTCGACTATTACTCACCGTTTTGGGGCCCCAAAGCGATTTCCATGATTGTTGAACCCCATGGTGCGCTTACGTGTCGATCATCAACAATCGCAGTTTGGGCCGATTTTGGCCCGTTTCTTGCACTATTAATTAGTTTTGGCCGTCCCGAAGTGATTTCCACGATTGACGAACTCCGTGGTGCGTTTACATGTCAATCATCAACACACAAATTTGGTCGACTCTGGTCCATTTCGTGCACGATTATTCACCATTTTGGCGTCCCAGAGCGATTTCCATGATTGACAATTCCCGGGGTGCGTTTGCGTGTCTGTCCTCAACACTCACAGTTTGGGCCAATTCTGACGCGATTCGAGGACTATTACTCAACATTTAGGGGTCCCGAAGCGATTTCCATAGTTGTTGAACCCCAAAATGCGTTTACGTGCCGGTCATGAACACTCACAGTTGTGGCCGATTCTGGCCCGTTTCGTGGACTATTACTCACTGTTTGGGGTCCCGGTGTGACTTGCGCAATTAACAAACCCCGGGGTGCGTTCACGTGTCGATCATCAACACTCGCAGTTTCGGCCGATTCGGGCTCGTTTTGTGGCACTCGCAGTTTTGGCCGATTCTGGCCCGTTTC
>NW_021290039.1:0-1665 GCF_002162155.2 Triticum dicoccoides
AGGAATTAAGCTTGGGGATGCTAACACGTCTCCAACGTATCTATAATTTATGAAGCATTCATGCTATTATATTATCTGTTTTGGATGTTTATGGGCTTTACTAAGCACTTTTATATTATTTTTGGGACTAACCTATTAACTGGAGGCCCAGCCCATATTGATGTTTTCTTGCCTATTTCAGTGTTTCGAAGAAAAGGAATATCTAACGGAGTCCAAACGGAATGAAACCTTTGGGAAAGTTATTTTTGGAACGGAAGCAATCCAGGGAACTTGGAGTGCATGTAAGGGAAGCTTCGAGGTGGCCACGAGGTAGGGAGGCACGCCCACCTCCCCTGGGCGCGCTCCCCACCCTCGTGGCCCCTTGTGGCTCCCCTGACCGACTTCTTCCGCCTATATATCTCCATATACCCTAAAAACATGAAGGAGCACAATAGATCGGGAGTTCCGCTGCTGCAAGCCTCTGTAGCCACAAAAAAACAATCAGGACCCTGTTCCGGCACCCTGCCAGAGGGAGATCCCTCACCGGTGGCCATCTTCATCATCCCGGCGCTCTCCATGACAAGGAGGGAGTAGTTCACCCTCGGGGCTGAGGGTATGTACCAGTAGCTATGTGTTTGATCTCTCTCTCTCTCTCTCTCTCTCTCTCTCTCTCTCTCTCTCGTGTTCTTGAGGTGATACGATCTTGATGTATCGTGAGCTTTGCTATTATAGTTGGATCTTATGATGTTTCTCCCCCTCTACTCTCTTGTAATGAATTGAGTTTTCCCTTTGAAGTTATCTTATCGGAATGAGTCTTTAAGGATTTGAGAACACTTGATGTGTGTCTTGCCGTGCTTATCTGTGGTGACAATGGGATATTCACGTGATCTACTTGATGTATGTTTTGGTGATCAACTTGTGCGTTCCGTGACCTTGGGAATCTATGCATAGGGGTTGGCACACATTTTCGTCTTGACTCTCCGGTAGAAACTTTGGGGCACTCTTTGAAGTACTTTGAGTTGGTTGAATAGATGAATCTGAGATTGTGTGATGCATATTGTATAATCATGCCCACGGATACTTGAGGTGACAATGGAGTATCTAGGTGACATTAGGGTTTTGGTTGATTTGTGTCTTAAGGTGTTATTCTAGTACGAACTCTATGATAGATTGAACGGAAAGAATAGCTTCATGTTATTTTACTACGGACTCTTGAATAGATAGAACAGAAAGGATAACTTTGAGGTGGTTTCATACCCTACCATAATCTCTTCGTTTGTTCTCCGCTATTAGTGGCTTTGGAGTGACTCTTTGTTGCATGTTGAGGGATAGTGATATGATCCAATTATGCTATTATTGTTGAGAGAACTTGCACTAGTGAAAGTATGAACCTTAAGCCTTGTTTCCTAGCATTGCAATACCGTTTGTGCTCACTTTTATCACTTGTTACCTTGCTGTTTTTATAATTTTCAGATTACAAATACTCATATCTACCATCCATATTGCACTTGTATCACCATCTCTTCGCCGAACTAGTGCGCCTATACAATTGACCATTGTATTGGGTGTGTTGGGGACACAAGAGACTCTTTGTTATTTTGTTGCAGCATTGTTTGAGAGAGACCATCCTCATCCGACGCCTCCCACGGATTGATAAACCTTAGGTCATCCACTTGAGGGAAATTT
>NW_021290040.1:0-2143 GCF_002162155.2 Triticum dicoccoides
CGCATTCTTTGATTTGATTTCCCTATTTTGCCGAGAGAAACAAAAATGCAGGCGCGCGTGCTCCTGTGACTGATTAAATTCCCGTTCCGTTTTGGCAGATTCTAAATTCACGCAGCAGGAGCTCCCGGCATGCAAGCCGTTGCTAACTCCCGGAATCGTAATTATTACTCCATTCGTTTCTCTTGTGATGATCGTTGCAAATGTAACATCGATTTATCAACCTGAATGTAACATGAAACCTTCGATTGATAGGTCATAGGCGCCTTCTCGCTCATCGGCATCATCTTCGTCCCGATAGGGCTCGCGTCCCTGTCAGCGTCGCAGGAGGTGAAAAATTCAGACAAGCGCAGATGCAGTGCTATATGAACAAAATGCATTTCATCTTTGATGTTCCCTAATTTGCCGCTACTGCAAAATGCAGATTGTTGAATTGATAGATCGATACGATGAGGAGTGTGTTACCGCCAGCGACAAGATCGGGTTCATCCAGGACTCCAAGGCCAACAAGGCGTGCACCAGAAAGATCACGGTGCGATTCAGAGACACATTTTCTCATTCAGAAATGCGCCTGAACTTGAACAGAGGCAGCCCTGAAGATAACAGCTGGGCGTCTTTGTGTTCAGGTGCCCAAGCGGATGAAAGGCCCCATACACGTCTACTACCAGCTGGAGAACTTCTACCAGAACCACCGGCGGTACGTCAAGAGCCGGAGCGACCAGCAGCTGCGCGACAAGGACTACAAGGACCCTAAGGCGGTGATCAAGGCCTGCGACCCGGAGGCCACCACCGGCGACGGCTCCCTCATCGTGCCCTGCGGCCTCATCGCCTAGAGCCTCTTCAACGACACCTACGCCTACTCCGTCAACAAGAAGTCGGTGACGGTGAACAAGGAGGACATCGCCTGGGCCAGCAACAAGAACAGCAAGTTCGGCAGCAACGTCTTCCCCGTCAACTTCCAGAAGGGCGGCCTCATCGGCGACGGCAACCTCAACGACAAGCTACCTGTCTGTCACTAATCAAGTGCAGATATAAGAGCTTCTGACGCAGCATGCATTCTGAACTTGGGCTGCATTCATTGAAATTTTGTAACAGCTGAGCGAGCAGGAGGACCTGATCGTGTGGATGCGGACGGCGGCGCTGCCGACGTTCCGGAAGCTGTACGGGCGGATCGAGGCGGACATCATGGCGAGCGACGAGATCACGGTGGTGATCCAGAACAACTACAACACGTACAGCTTCGGGGGCACCAAGGCAGTGGTGCTGTCCACGGCGTCGTGGATCGGCGGCAAGAACAACTTCATCGGCGTCGCCTACGTGGCCGTCGGCGGCATCTGCCTCCTCCTCGCCATGGGCTTCGTCGTCCTCTACATCGTCAAGCCAATGTAAATACTAGCATCTGACATGTTTATGTGCAGATAATTCATTGTAAAGCAGCAAATCAATGTAAGGTTGGATTTTGTTCAGGGCCCTCGGGGACCCCGCGTACCTGTCGTGGAACAAGGAGGCCGCCGAGTACTCACACTGATCGAACACGATGCTGAAATCACAAGGCCCGTTTTGTAGATGGATGCAACAGGGATAAAACGGTTTAGTAGCTGCTGTGCTCTTTCTGGCTGTTATTAGCTGGGTTTGGTAGTTGATGCAGGCAGCGTCTCAAACGTTGCTTTCTATACCTTCCTAAGCATAATCTTCTGACGATGCATGGTCTGAGGCTCCGGTTTGTGGCTCTCCCAGATCATGATCAGCCTACGCGAGATGATCTAGGATTTATCTAGGTGCGGCTCTTTTGTTTCCTGTTCAGTAGCTGTAAAACACATTGTGGTTTCTGATAACGAAATATGTATCTGGCAACTGTGTGGCAGATTGCAAAACTGCCAAACGCATCGAGAGGCGTTCGATCCAAATCCAATGAGGCGTTCCCTTCCCCACCTTCTTCCCCAGTGGCCAACGCGCCTCCGCCACACGCCTCAAACCTCGACCCCGCCGTTCGCCTCACACCCCCGGCTCCGGCGCAACACGCCTTCCCTCCTCACCTAGCCGGCTAGCCCCTGGCACCTCCGCCTCCTTTCCCAGCCGCAAGGGCCTCCGGGTTCCGGATTCTGGCGAGATCCGCAGCCACCTAAAGCCGTCAGTCGTTACCTTG
>NW_021290041.1:0-1695 GCF_002162155.2 Triticum dicoccoides
AGCACAGCCGAACCAGTGAACCCTCGTACTCCTCTCCGCGTGGGCATCCGCTGCCGCGTCTTCCCCGGCTCTGCGAAGTCCCCTTCCTAGGCCTCGCCGTCGTCCAGCGCCGTGGTGCTCTCGGCGCAGCGTGGTCAATGTGGTCGACGACCGAATTCCATCGGAAGAATACTGTACATGGAGAGGCTAACAGCTGGGTCCACGGCAGCCGCAAGGAAGTGCCTCCTTATTACGCGGAAAATAATTATTCCTCCACCTGACAGCAGGGACCCACCGGACGGGCTACCAGTATTTCGCGAAAAAAATGTTTGCCCCTGACTGCTGGGACCCACCCGACGGGCCACCGTATTTCATGATAAAAACGTTCCCCCTGCTGTCAGCTCGGATCCACCGGAAGTGCCTCCTTATTACGCACACAAAAATGAATACCCCCCAGCTAGCTGGGACCCACCTTGGTGGGAGGCTGACTTGTGCGCCTACTAAGTTGACGGGGACGGAGGGCTTTTTCAACTTAGTCAATATAAACGACTCTAGCTCCAGTGACCGTACGATGTCCATCCAACGGCCGTAGTGCTTCTTCAACCTCTGGTCTTCTTGCTCCAGCTGCCCAAAGCAGCGCCGGTCGTGCCGCATGCTCCTGCCTCCCGTGGCCGGATGTGCTGCCGCGGAGGCCTCACCGCCCCCTACTACTCCCACCACTGGTCGGGCCATCCCTCTACTCACCCACACCCCCTGTTATTCTGCGGCGACGACAACCTCACACTACAGCGAACCAGTGAACCCTCGTACTCCTCTACGCATGGGCATCCACTGCCGTGTCTTCCCCGGCTCCACGTCGTCCCCTTCCTAGGCCTCGCCGTCGTCCACCGCCCTGGTGCTCTAGGCGCGACATGGTCAATGTGGTCAAGGAACGGCTTCCATCGGACGTGGACTGTACGTGGAGAGGCTGACAGTTGGGTCCACGGCCGCAGCAAGGAAGTGCCTCCTTATTACGCGAAAAATAATTATTCCTCCACCTGACAGCGGGGACCCACCAGATGGGCCACCATATTTAGCGAAAAAATGTTCCCCCCCTGACTGCTGGGACCCACCAGCTACACCTTCACACGCAAGGAAGTGCGTCCGGGCAAAAAAACGATTTGCCCCCCTGACTGCTAGGACCCACCAGCTACATCTTCGCACGCAAGGAAGTGCGTCCGGACAAAAAAACGATTCGCCCCCCTGCTGCTGGGACCCACCAGCTACATCTTCGCATGCAAAGGAAGTGCGTCCGAAAAAAAAACGATTCGCCCCTCTGATTGTTGGGATCCACCAGCTACATTTTCGCACGCAAGGAACTGCCTGACAGTCGGGACCCACCTGGACGAAGCGTACGTAGCATTGTCATTCTGGTCGCGAACTTGTACGTACATATATACTGGTCGATGTAGAGGCGCGCACGTGTCGTAGTAGAGGCGCGTACGTGTTGTAGTAGAGGTGCGCACGTAGCATGTACAAGTATGTACAGCGGCCAGGGTGCAAGAAAGAAAATGTGGCCAGATATGTGTACATACGGGCGGGGTCTCGAACGCCTAGTCGCACATATGTACGGCGAGGGCTCGTGTTCATGGGGAGGCAACGGAATGCGTCGTGTTCATGGGGAGGCAACGGAATGCGTCGTGTTCATGGGGAGGCAACGGAATGCGTCGTGTTCAT
>NW_021290042.1:0-4279 GCF_002162155.2 Triticum dicoccoides
CTCAGCACAAACAGTGTTCTCACCTCTGAGACGTGTTTCCAACCAACTGCTGAAAGTCCTGATGTGTTCACTTATAATCCAGTCATCGCACCGCTCCGGGTGTTTGGAGCGCAGACTGTTCTTGTGTTCATCGACATATGGGGTCACCAAGGTAGAGTTCATTAGTACTGTGTAGTGTGCTTGAGACCAAGAATATCCGTCCCTGCATATTATTGAGTCCCCTCCAAGCGTGCCTTTTCCAGTCATTCTCCCCTCATACCACGATTCAGGGAGACCTATCTTCTTAAGGCCAGGAATGAAGTCAACACAAAATCCAATGACATCCTCTGTTTGATGGCCAATGGAGATGCTTCCTTCTGGCCTAGCGCGGTTACAGACATATTTCTTTAGGACTCTCATGAACCTCTCAAAGGGGTACATATTGTGTAGAAATACGGGGCCCAGAATGACAATCTCGTCAACTAGATGAACTAGGACGTGCGTCATGATATTGAAGAAGGATGGTGGGAACACCAACTCGAAACTGACAAGACATTGCACCACATCACTCCTTAGCCTTGCTATGATTTCTGGATCGATCACCTTCTGAGAGATTGCATTGAGGAATGCACATAGCTTCACAATGGCTAATCAGGCGTTTTTCGGTAGAAGCCCCCTCAATGCAACCGGAAGCAGTTGCGTCATAATCACGTGGCAGTCATGAGACTTTAAGTTCTGAAACTTTTTCTCTGCCATATTTATTATTCCCTTTATATTTGATGAGAAGCCAGTCGGGACCTTCATACTAAGCAGGCATTGAAAGAAGATTTCCTTCTCTTCTTTGGTAAGAGCGTAGCTGGCAGGACCTTCATACTGCTTTGGAGGCATGCCATCTTTTTCGTGCAATGTTGCAGGTCCTCCCGTGCCTCAGCTGTATCTTTTGTCTTCCCATACACGCCCAAGAAGCCTAGCAGGTTCACGCAAAGGTTCTTCATCACGTGCATCACGTCGATCGAAGAGCGGACCTCTAGGTCTTTCCAGTAGGGTAGGTCCCAAAATATAGATTTCTTCTTCCACATGGGTGTGTGTCCCTCAGCGTCACTCGGAACAACTAGTCCGCCGGGACCCTTTCCAAAGATTACGTGTAAATCATTGACCATAGCAAGTATGTAATCATCGGTACGCATGGCGGGCTTCTTCCGGTGATCTGCCTCGCCTTTGAAATGCTCGCCTTTCTTTCGACATTGATGGTTGGTCGGAAGAAATCGACGATGGCCCAGGTACACATTCTTCCTGCAGCTTCCCAGGTATATACTTTTGGTGTCAGCTAAACAGTGCGTGCATGCGTGGTATCCCTTGTTTGTCTGTCCTGAAAGGTTACTGAGAGCGGACCAATCGTTGATGGTTACAAACAGCAACGCGTGCAGGTTAAATTCCTCATGTCTGTGCTCATCCCACACACGTACACCGTTTCCATTCCACAACTGTAAAAGTTTTTCAACTAATGGCCTTAGATACACATCAATATCATTGCCGGGTTGCTTAGGGCCTTGGATGAGAACTGGCATCATAATGAACTCCCGCTTCATGCACATCCAAAGAGGAAGGTTATACGTACATAGAGTCACGGGTCAGGTGTTGTGATTGCTGCTCTGCTCCCCGAAAGGATTAATGCCATCCGCGCTTAAACCAAACCATGTGTTCCTTGGGTCATGTGCAAACTCAGCCCAGTACTCTCTCTCGATTTTTCTCCACTGCGACCCGTCAGCGGGTGCTCTCAACTTCCCGTCTTTTTTACGGTCCTCACTGTGCCATCGCATCAACTTGGCATGCTCTTTGTTTCTGAACAGTCGTTTCAACCATGGTATTATAGGAGCATACCACATCACCTTCGCATGAACTCTCTTCCTGCGGGGCTCGCCGTCAACATCACCAGGTTCATCTCGTCTGATCTTATACCACAATGCACTGCATACCGGGCATGCGTTCAAATCCTCGTACGCACCGCGGTAGAGGATGCAGTCATTAGGGCATTCATGTATCTTCTGCACCTCCAATCCTACAGGGCATACGACCTTCTTTGCTGCGTACGTACTGTCAGGCAATTCATTATCCTTTGGAAGCTTCTTCTTCAATATTTTTAGTAGCTTCTCAAATCCTTTGTCAGGCACAGCATTCTCTGCCTTCCACTGCAACAATTCCAGTACGGTACCCAGCTTTGTGTTGCCATCTTCGCAATTGGGGTACAACCCTTTTTTGTGATCCTCTAACATGCGATCGAACTTCAGCTTCTCCTTTTGACTTTTGCATTGCGTCCTTGCATCGACAATGACCCGGCGAAGATCATCATCGGGCACATCGTCTGGTTCCTCTTGATCTTTAGCAGCTTCCCCCGTTGCAGCATCATCGGGCACATCGTCTGGTTCCTCTTGATCTTCAGCAGCTCCCCCCGTTGCAGCATCACCATATTCAGGGGGCACATAGTTGTCATCGTCCTCTTCTTCTTCGCCGTCTTCCATCATAACCCCTATTTCTCCGTGCCTTGTCCAAACATTATAGTGTGGCATGAAACCCTTGTAAAGCAGGTGGGTGTGAAGGATTTTCCGGTCAGAGTAAGACTTCGTATTCCCACATTTAGTGCATGGACAACACATAAAACCATTCTGCTTGTTTGCCTCAGCCACTTCGAGAAAATTATGCACGCCCTTAATGTACTCGGAGGTGTGTCTGTCACCATACATCCATTGCCGGTTCATCTGCGTGAATTATATATAATTATGTGTGTCAAAAGTAAGAAAATCAGACAAATATCTACTTAAAGTAAGAAAATCAGACAAGTATCAGAAAGAAGATAAGAACAAGAGGCTCACCATGGTGGTGCCGGCGACGATATCGGCGCGGGCGATCAAAGGCGATGAAAACGGGGACGGGGCGTGACGGACCGCTAAATCTAGACAAATCTCAAAAAAATGGAGCTCCGAGGTCGAGCTTCGAGAGGAGAAAGCTTAACTAGTGTGGCTCGGGCATTTCATCGAACACCTCATGTGGATAGGAGGTGAACTAGAGCACCCAAATGCCCTCTCCTCGCCGGATTGAAAAAACAGAGCACTGGAGTGCTCTGCCGCGGCGGTGGGTATATATAGGCAAGTTATTGGTCCCGGTTCATGGCATGAACCGGGACTAAAGCCCCCCCTTCTGTCCCGGTTCAAGCCACAAACCGGGACCAATGGTTGTGGGCCAGGAGCAAGGAGCATTGGTCCCGGTTCGTGGCTTGAACCGGGACAAATGGTTCCACACGAACCGGGACCAATGCCCACGAGGCCCCGGCCGACCCCCTGGGCTCACGAACCGGGTCTAATACCCCTCATGGGTCTCGGTTCTTGAAGAACCGGGACTAATGGGCTGGCCAGGCCCGAACGTTAGCCCTGATTTCTACTAGTGGAAGTGTTGGGTCTACCACGCAAAGGCAGACAACCCAGTCAAAATCATGGACCAAAGCTGAAACTGAAGACCTAAGATGATTGAGAGAGCTTCAAAATTGCAAAGCTTAGAAAATCGACAGATCAGGGGATGAACATCGCCACCGTTCCGTTGAGTAACACCAGATTTTTCTTTAGTTTAGCTCGTATGCTATCGTGTTCGCTTCTCTAGGAAAAAGAAAAATAAGACCCTTTTTCTTGTTTTGATCAAATAAAAAACATTTTCACAAGATCATGTGATGTTTCGTTCATAGCCTTTTTTCTTTGAAGGATTTGTCAAATCTTTATTGATCAACATGAATGTTTAAAGGGATACAAATTGGGTCAGGAGGTGAAGTAGAGTTATTTACGCAAAACCACCACAGCTGGGTTAAGGTATCAACTTGATACCATATTTAGGCTAGGGCACAAATAACCGCCGAAACTGGGCTAATCTATAAAGCAGAGCACTTAAGCTCGGATTTGTTCACGAAAACAGTCAAACCGACATGTAAGGCCCACCTGTCGGGCTGATGTGACAAAGACTAATCCAAGTCAATGTTTGACCTGCTGAGGTGGACGGGGGACCTACCTGTCAGCCACCCATCTTCTTTCCCCTTTTATTCCTCCTCATGTCTTCCCAGCGGCGGCTAGTCCAGAGGCGAGCGCTTCGCTGTTGACCCGTCGTGCCGTGGGAGCTCCGCCACGCACCTGGACAACAGCAGCAGCACCGGGCCTGCGCGAGACCTACTACGCGAGATATCATGCGCGTGCTCACCTCCTGCTCGGGCTAACAGAGGTAGTCGCGCGCAAGGCCGTGAGGGCGCCACGGCGGAGTGCGC
>NW_021290043.1:0-4279 GCF_002162155.2 Triticum dicoccoides
CTCAGCACAAACAGTGTTCTCACCTCTGAGACGTGTTTCCAACCAACTGCTGAAAGTCCTGATGTGTTCACTTATAATCCAGTCATCGCACCGCTCCGGGTGTTTGGAGCGCAGACTGTTCTTGTGTTCATCGACATATGGGGTCACCAAGGTAGAGTTCATTAGTACTGTGTAGTGTGCTTGAGACCAAGAATATCCGTCCCTGCATATTATTGAGTCCCCTCCAAGCGTGCCTTTTCCAGTCATTCTCCCCTCATACCACGATTCAGGGAGACCTATCTTCTTAAGGCCAGGAATGAAGTCAACACAAAATCCAATGACATCCTCTGTTTGATGGCCAATGGAGATGCTTCCTTCTGGCCTAGCGCGGTTACAGACATATTTCTTTAGGACTCTCATGAACCTCTCAAAGGGGTACATATTGTGTAGAAATACGGGGCCCAGAATGACAATCTCGTCAACTAGATGAACTAGGACGTGCGTCATGATATTGAAGAAGGATGGTGGGAACACCAACTCGAAACTGACAAGACATTGCACCACATCACTCCTTAGCCTTGCTATGATTTCTGGATCGATCACCTTCTGAGAGATTGCATTGAGGAATGCACATAGCTTCACAATGGCTAATCAGGCGTTTTTCGGTAGAAGCCCCCTCAATGCAACCGGAAGCAGTTGCGTCATAATCACGTGGCAGTCATGAGACTTTAAGTTCTGAAACTTTTTCTCTGCCATATTTATTATTCCCTTTATATTTGATGAGAAGCCAGTCGGGACCTTCATACTAAGCAGGCATTGAAAGAAGATTTCCTTCTCTTCTTTGGTAAGAGCGTAGCTGGCAGGACCTTCATACTGCTTTGGAGGCATGCCATCTTTTTCGTGCAATGTTGCAGGTCCTCCCGTGCCTCAGCTGTATCTTTTGTCTTCCCATACACGCCCAAGAAGCCTAGCAGGTTCACGCAAAGGTTCTTCATCACGTGCATCACGTCGATCGAAGAGCGGACCTCTAGGTCTTTCCAGTAGGGTAGGTCCCAAAATATAGATTTCTTCTTCCACATGGGTGTGTGTCCCTCAGCGTCACTCGGAACAACTAGTCCGCCGGGACCCTTTCCAAAGATTACGTGTAAATCATTGACCATAGCAAGTATGTAATCATCGGTACGCATGGCGGGCTTCTTCCGGTGATCTGCCTCGCCTTTGAAATGCTCGCCTTTCTTTCGACATTGATGGTTGGTCGGAAGAAATCGACGATGGCCCAGGTACACATTCTTCCTGCAGCTTCCCAGGTATATACTTTTGGTGTCAGCTAAACAGTGCGTGCATGCGTGGTATCCCTTGTTTGTCTGTCCTGAAAGGTTACTGAGAGCGGACCAATCGTTGATGGTTACAAACAGCAACGCGTGCAGGTTAAATTCCTCATGTCTGTGCTCATCCCACACACGTACACCGTTTCCATTCCACAACTGTAAAAGTTTTTCAACTAATGGCCTTAGATACACATCAATATCATTGCCGGGTTGCTTAGGGCCTTGGATGAGAACTGGCATCATAATGAACTCCCGCTTCATGCACATCCAAAGAGGAAGGTTATACGTACATAGAGTCACGGGTCAGGTGTTGTGATTGCTGCTCTGCTCCCCGAAAGGATTAATGCCATCCGCGCTTAAACCAAACCATGTGTTCCTTGGGTCATGTGCAAACTCAGCCCAGTACTCTCTCTCGATTTTTCTCCACTGCGACCCGTCAGCGGGTGCTCTCAACTTCCCGTCTTTTTTACGGTCCTCACTGTGCCATCGCATCAACTTGGCATGCTCTTTGTTTCTGAACAGTCGTCTCAACCATGGTATTATAGGAGCATACCACATCACCTTCGCATGAACTCTCTTCCTGCGGGGCTCGCCGTCAACATCACCAGGTTCATCTCGTCTGATCTTATACCACAATGCACTGCATACCGGGCATGCGTTCAAATCCTCGTACGCACCGCGGTAGAGGATGCAGTCATTAGGGCATTCATGTATCTTCTGCACCTCCAATCCTAGAGGGCATACGACCTTCTTTGCTGCGTACGTACTGTCAGGCAATTCATTATCCTTTGGAAGCTTCTTCTTCAATATTTTTAGTAGCTTCTCAAATCCTTTGTCAGGCACAGCATTCTCTGCCTTCCACTGCAACAATTCCAGTACGGTACCCAGCTTTGTGTTGCCATCTTCGCAATTGGGGTACAACCCTTTTTTGTGATCCTCTAACATGCGATCGAACTTCAGCTTCTCCTTTTGACTTTTGCATTGCGTCCTTGCATCGACAATGACCCGGCGAAGATCATCATCGGGCACATCGTCTGGTTCCTCTTGATCTTTAGCAGCTTCCCCCGTTGCAGCATCATCGGGCACATCGTCTGGTTCCTCTTGATCTTCAGCAGCTCCCCCCGTTGCAGCATCACCATATTCAGGGGGCACATAGTTGTCATCGTCCTCTTCTTCTTCGCCGTCTTCCATCATAACCCCTATTTCTCCGTGCCTTGTCCAAACATTATAGTGTGGCATGAAACCCTTGTAAAGCAGGTGGGTGTGAAGGATTTTCCGGTCAGAGTAAGACTTCGTATTCCCACATTTAGTGCATGGACAACACATAAAACCATTCTGCTTGTTTGCCTCAGCCACTTCGAGAAAATTATGCACGCCCTTAATGTACTCGGAGGTGTGTCTGTCACCATACATCCATTGCCGGTTCATCTGCGTGAATTATATATAATTATGTGTGTCAAAAGTAAGAAAATCAGACAAATATCTACTTAAAGTAAGAAAATCAGACAAGTATCAGAAAGAAGATAAGAACAAGAGGCTCACCATGGTGGTGCCGGCGACGATATCGGCGCGGGCGATCAAAGGCGATGAAAACGGGGACGGGGCGTGACGGACCGCTAAATCTAGACAAATCTCAAAAAAATGGAGCTCCGAGGTCGAGCTTCGAGAGGAGAAAGCTTAACTAGTGTGGCTCGGGCATTTCATCGAACACCTCATGTGGATAGGAGGTGAACTAGAGCACCCAAATGCCCTCTCCTCGCCGGATTGAAAAAACAGAGCACTGGAGTGCTCTGCCGCGGCGGTGGGTATATATAGGCAAGTTATTGGTCCCGGTTCATGGCATGAACCGGGACTAAAGCCCCCCCTTCTGTCCCGGTTCAAGCCACAAACCGGGACCAATGGTTGTGGGCCAGGAGCAAGGAGCATTGGTCCCGGTTCGTGGCTTGAACCGGGACAAATGGTTCCACACGAACCGGGACCAATGCCCACGAGGCCCCGGCCGACCCCCTGGGCTCACGAACCGGGTCTAATACCCCTCATGGGTCTCGGTTCTTGAAGAACCGGGACTAATGGGCTGGCCAGGCCCGAACGTTAGCCCTGATTTCTACTAGTGGAAGTGTTGGGTCTACCACGCAAAGGCAGACAACCCAGTCAAAATCATGGACCAAAGCTGAAACTGAAGACCTAAGATGATTGAGAGAGCTTCAAAATTGCAAAGCTTAGAAAATCGACAGATCAGGGGATGAACATCGCCACCGTTCCGTTGAGTAACACCAGATTTTTCTTTAGTTTAGCTCGTATGCTATCGTGTTCGCTTCTCTAGGAAAAAGAAAAATAAGACCCTTTTTCTTGTTTTGATCAAATAAAAAACATTTTCACAAGATCATGTGATGTTTCGTTCATAGCCTTTTTTCTTTGAAGGATTTGTCAAATCTTTATTGATCAACATGAATGTTTAAAGGGATACAAATTGGGTCAGGAGGTGAAGTAGAGTTATTTACGCAAAACCACCACAGCTGGGTTAAGGTATCAACTTGATACCATATTTAGGCTAGGGCACAAATAACCGCCGAAACTGGGCTAATCTATAAAGCAGAGCACTTAAGCTCGGATTTGTTCACGAAAACAGTCAAACCGACATGTAAGGCCCACCTGTCGGGCTGATGTGACAAAGACTAATCCAAGTCAATGTTTGACCTGCTGAGGTGGACGGGGGACCTACCTGTCAGCCACCCATCTTCTTTCCCCTTTTATTCCTCCTCATGTCTTCCCAGCGGCGGCTAGTCCAGAGGCGAGCGCTTCGCTGTTGACCCGTCGTGCCGTGGGAGCTCCGCCACGCACCTGGACAACAGCAGCAGCACCGGGCCTGCGCGAGACCTACTACGCGAGATATCATGCGCGTGCTCACCTCCTGCTCGGGCTAACAGAGGTAGTCGCGCGCAAGGCCGTGAGGGCGCCACGGCGGAGTGCGC
>NW_021290044.1:0-1128 GCF_002162155.2 Triticum dicoccoides
AGTAATACCTAAGTTGGCCGCTTGTTCTCTGGCACTCGTTACAGTCAATCCATGTGCTGCCGCAGCTGCTATGATATCGGGGTCATCCGGACCGGCGGCTTTCACTATAAGCGGGGCAATCGATTGTTTACTTTGTTCCCCGAGCTGGGCAACTCGTTTCCCGCTTTTTTTACTTTCTAATTCCGTTTTCTCGGCCTCCTCCAAGGCTTTGTTCTCCTGGTTCTCCGCCCGCTCTTTCTTCTCCTTCAACATGAGTGCCTGCCTACGAAGTTCACGTGCATAGTCGTCAGGCAGATTCTTCGCGGCTTGGGACGGTGTGCTCAAAAATGACTTAGCCCACTTCTTTTGCTCATCAGAAAATACTGGCTTAGGCTCGGGCTCTCTTTTCTTCTTGCAGTCCGCCTTCCATTTCTCATGATCAGCAGCCGCGGCCGCAGCAGTTTCCTCGGCACTACGTTCCCAAGGCCTTGTGGGGAGAGGCTTCAGTGATGGCTCCGGTACCTTTGTGGTCTTAGGTACATAAGGGTCCGGGTTAATAATCCAGGATTGCTTCTGCTTCTTTGCCGGAGGTGGATTGGGGGGCGGCGTCTGATCACCCGCCGGACAAGGACTGGGGGGCGGCGTCTGATCACCCGCCGGACGTTGTGGACTGGGGGGCGTCGGCTGACGTGACGGAGGTGTAGGTGAACCGCCACCATCGTAGGGGGGTGGACTTGTTGTCCTTGGCGCCTCGCCTGGAAACTTGATAAACTTCTTTTGCCATAGAATGAAATGGCGCTTGACATCTCCAAGTCTTTTCTCCCCTTCAGGTGTAGCAATGTCAATATCCAGGTCCTCAAACCCTTGGACTATGTCCTCCACCGTGACACGAGCATAGCCATCTTGAATGGGGTTGTTGTGGTGGAGTGCTCCAGGTAAACATGGTAAAGCACTGCCGATGGCTACCTTCATGGACATGTTCCCGATAGGATAATACAGATGACATTCTTTCATCTCCTTTATATCGTCCACGGGGTAGCGAGGAGGCTCCGGTGCAGTAATTTCGACCACCAGAGGCTCCGGTGCAGTAATTTCGACCACCAGAGGCTCCGGTGCAGTAATTTCGATCGTCGGTGCATCTGCACCAGC
>NW_021290045.1:0-1187 GCF_002162155.2 Triticum dicoccoides
CTTACGGTCTACGAGGGTATGTGGACAACACTCTCCCCTCTCGTTGCTATGCCATCACCATGATCTTGCGTGTGCGTAGGAATTTTTTTGAAATTACTACGTTCCCCAACAGTGGCATCAGAGCCTAGGTTTTATGCGTTGATGTTATATGCACGAGTAGAACACAAGTGAGTTGTGGGTGATACAAGTCATACTGCTTACCAGCATGTCATACTTTGGTTCGGCGGTATTGTGAGATGAAGCGGCCCGGACCGACATTACGTGTACGCTTACGCGAGACTAGTTTCAACGTTACAAGCACTCGTGCTTAAAGGTGGCTGGCGGGTGTCTGTCTCTCTCACTTTAGCTGAATCGAGTGTGGCTACGCCCAGTCTTTGCGAAGGTTAAAACAGCACCAACTTGACGAACTATCGTTGTGGTTTTGATGCGTAGGTAAGAATGGTTCTTGCTAAAGCCCGTAGCAGCCACGTAAAATTTTCAACAACAAAGTAGAGGACGTCTAACTTGTTTTTGCAGGGCATGTTGTGATGTGATATGGTCAAGACGTGATGCTATATTGTATGAGATAATCATGTTTTGTAACCGAAGTTATCGGCAACTGGCAGGAGCCATATGGTTGTCGCTTTATTGTATGAAATGCAAATGCCCTGTAATTGCTTTACTTTATCACTAAGCGGTAGCGATAGTCATAGAAGCAATAGATGGCATAAACGACAACGATGCTACGTTGGAGATCAAGGTGTCGCGACGGTGACGATGGTGATCACGACGGTGCTTCGAAGATGGAGATCACAAGCACAAGATGATGATGGCCATATCATATCACTTATATTGATTGCATGTGATGTTTATCCTTTATGCATCTTATCTTGCTTTGATTGAAGGTAGCATTTTAAGATGATCTCTCGCTAATAATCAAGAAGTGTTCTCCCTGAGTATGCACCGTTGCGAAAGTTCTTCGTGCTGAGACACCACGTGATGATCGGGTGTGATAGGCTCTACGTTCAAATACAACGGGTGCAAAACAGTTGCACACGCGGAATACTCAGGTCATACTTGATGAGCCTAGTATATACAGATATGGCCTCGGAACACGGAGACCGAAAGGTCGAGCGTGAATCATATAGTAGATATGATCAACATAGTGATGTTCACCATTGAAACTACTCCATCTCACGTGATGATCG
>NW_021290046.1:0-1025 GCF_002162155.2 Triticum dicoccoides
GAGAGGCCCATTCTTCACATATGTAATTACTACCTCCTTCACTGGCGCCTCATCAAGGCCTAACAGTTCACGAAGAGTAATACCTAAGTTGGCCGCTTGTTCTCTGGCACTCGTTACAGTCAATCCATGTGCTGCCGCAGCTGCTATGATATCGGGGTCATCCGGACCGGCGGCTTTCACTATAAGCGGGGCAATCGATTGTTTACTTTGTTCCTCGAGCTGGGCAACTCGTTTCCCGCTTTTTTTACTTTCTAATTCCGTTTTCTCGGCCTCCTCCAAGGCTTTGTTCTCCTGGTTCTCCGCCCGCTCTTTCTTCTCCTTCAACATGAGTGCCTGCCTACGAAGTTCACGTGCATAGTCGTCAGGCAGATTCTTCGCGGCTTGGGACGGTGTGCTCAAAAATGACTTAGCCCACTTCTTTTGCTCATCAGAAAATACTGGCTTAGGCTCGGGCTCTCTTTTCTTCTTGCAGTCCGCCTTCCATTTCTCATGATCAGCAGCCGCGGCCGCGGCAGTTTCCTCGGCACTACGTTCCCAAGGCCTTGTGGGGAGAGGCTTCAATGATGGCTCTGGTATCTTTGTGGTCTTAGGTACATAAGGGTCCGGGTTAATAATCCAGGACTGCTTCTGCTTCTTTGCCGGAGGTGGATTGGGGGGCGGCGTCTGATCACCCGCCGGACGAGGACTGGGGGGCGGCGTCTGATCACCCGCCGGACGTTGTGGACTGGGGGGCGTCGGCTGACGTGACGGAGGTGTAGGTGAACCGCCACCACCGTAGGGGGGTGGACTTGTTGTCCTTGGCGCCTCGCCTGGAAACTTGATAAACTTATTTTGCCATAGAATGAAATGGCGCTTGACATCTCCAAGTCTTTTCTCCCCTTCAGGTGTAGCAATGTCAATCTCCAGGTCCTCAAACCCTTGGACTATGTCCTCCACCGTGACACGAGCATAGCCATCTTGAATGGGGGTGTTGTGGTGGAGTGCTCCAGGTAAACATGGTAAAGCACTGCCGATGGCTACCTTCA
>NW_021290047.1:0-1266 GCF_002162155.2 Triticum dicoccoides
GGCCCGTTTGATGGACTATTAGTCACTGTTTTGGGGTCCCGCAGTGGTTTCCATGGTTAGCGAACCCTGTGGTGCGTTTACGTGTCGGTCATCAACACTCGTAATTTTGGCCGATTCTAACCCGTTTCTTGGATTATTACTCATTGTTTTGGGGTCCCAAAATTATTTCCATAGTTGTTAAACACCAAGGTGCGCTTATATGTCGGTCATCAACACTGGCAGTTTTGACTGATTCTGGCCCGCTTCATTGACTATTACCCACTATTTTGGGGTCCCGGAGTGATTTCCACGATTAACGAACCCTGGAGTGCATTTACGTGGCGGTCATCAATACTCGCAGTTTTGGCCGATTCTGGCCCGTTTCTTGCATTGTTACTCACCGTTTTGGAGCCCTGAAGCGATTTCCATAATTGTTTAACACCAAGGTCCGCTTACGTGTCGGTCATCAACACTGGCAGTTTTGGCCGATTCCGTCCCGTTTGATGGACTATTAGTCACTGTTTTGGGGTCCCGGAGTGGTTTCCATGGTTAACGAACCCTGTGGTACGTTTACGTGTCGGTCATCAACACTCGTAATTTTGGCCGTTTCTGACCCGTTTCTTGGATTATTACTCATTGTTTTGGGGTCCCAAAATGATTTCCATAGTTGTTAAACACCAAGGTGCGCTTATATGTCGGTCATCAACACTGGCAGTTTTGACCGATTCTGGCCCGCTTCGTTGACTATTACCCACTATTTTGGGGTCCCGGAGTGATTTCCACGATTAACGAACCCTGGAGTGCATTTACATGGCGGTCATCAACACTCGCAGTTTTGGCCGATTCTACCCCGTTTCTTGGATTATTACTCACCGTTTTGGGGTCCCGAATTGATTTCCATAATTGTTGAACACCAAGGTCCGCTTATGTGTCGGTCATCAACACTGGCAGTTTCGGCCGATTCTGGCCCGTTTGATGGACTATTAGTCACTGTTTTGGGGTCCCGCAGTGGTTTCCATGGTTAGCGAACCCTGTGGTGCGTTTACGTGTCGGTCATCAACACTCGTAATTTTGGCCGTTTCTGACCCGTTTCTTGGATTATTACTCATTGTTTTGGGGTCCCAAAATGATTTCCATAGTTGTTAAACACCAAGGTGCGCTTATATGTCGGTCATCAACACTGGCAGTTTTGACCGATTCTGGCCCGCTTCGTTGACTATTACCCACTATTTTGGGGTCCCGGAGTGATTTCCACGATTAACGAACCCTGGAGTGCATTTACGTGTC
>NW_021290048.1:0-1280 GCF_002162155.2 Triticum dicoccoides
AGTGTGGGGAATCTGGTCACTATATGCGTGAATGCCCCCAGACCAACCCCAATCAATCTGCTAAAGCTGTTGGCCGTGGCAAGCCGACAGGGAAAGTGTTTCATGCTAAACCGGTCACCGCTTCACGTGGCCATGTCAACTGTATCTCTGCCGAAGAAGCTCAAGAGGATCCCAACGTCGTTCTCGGTACGCTTCTTGTTAATTGCCACCCGGCATCTGTTCTTTTCGATACAGGAGCCTCTCATTCTTTTATATCTGAAAATTATGCTCGCTTGCATAACATCGCATTCGGTGATATGCCAACCTCTATGGTAATCCAAACTCCGGGATCCAAATGGCAAACTTCTAGAGTAAGCCATGGAAACGAAATCCAAGTCGACAGACTTGTTTTCCTCGCATCTTTGATAGCCCTTAAATCTTCAGATAGTAATATCATTCTGGGTATGGACTGGATGTCAGCTCATCATGCCCAAATTGATTGCTTCTCTAGGACTGTTCAACTCACCCATCCTTCGGGGAAGATAGTCAATGTCTTGACCCGAATAGCCAAGCGACAATTATATTCTCTTAACGCCAGCCCTTTGCCAGACCTTGAGGACGTTCCGGTAGTCCGTGACTTCCCGGATGTCTTTCCAGAGGAATTGCCAGGTGTTCCACCTGACAGGGATGTTGAGTTCGTAATAGACCTCATTCCAGGAACCGTTCCGATTGCTAGAAGACCCTATAAGATGGCACCCCTAGAACTAGCCGAGCTTAAGAAACAACTCAATGAATCCTTGAAAAAGGGTTTCATCCGCCCTAGTTCATCTCCGTGGGCTTGCCCCATCCTATTCGTCAAGAAGAAGGATGGTACGGACCGGATGGTTGTAGATTACCGACCTGTCAATTTGGTCACAATCAAGAACAAATATCCGCTTCCCAGGATCAACGACCTGTACGATCAGCTCGCTGGATCCTCAGTCTTCTCCAAGATGGATTTGAGGTTGGGCTACCATCAAATCAAAATCAGAAACGGGGACATTCCTAAAACGGCCTTTGTTACTCGTTACGGCCAATACGAGTACACCGTCATGTCCTTCGGTTTAACCAACGCTCCAGCCACCTTTTCTCGGTTAATGAACTCAATCTTCATGGAGTATTTGGATAAATTCGTCGTGGTTTACCTCGATGATATACTCATCTACTCCAAGAACGAGGAAGAACATGCCGAACATCTAAGGCTAGTGTTGCAGAAACTTCGAGAGCATCGCCTTTATGCCAAATTTTCTAAATGTGAATTC
>NW_021290049.1:0-1153 GCF_002162155.2 Triticum dicoccoides
GGAAATTGTAAGATTTATTCTACAAGTTATTCCTGATGGATCCTTCGTGTTTTCAAAGTTTGATCTTCACCTGAAGACCATGTCAATGCTACCTCGAAGCATGTCAATGGTACTCCGATTTTCAACAGGAACATTTGAAGCACGATGCTAAATTTTGTTTATCATTTATCCTAACACCGTTGTATGGGTAATATCATGAGATTCCTCCCCCCTTACCTAAATGGTTGTCTACTTTATATCCTGTCATGGATATCTTGCTCTGCTTGTCCTTGGGAAGGATATACCCCTGAATTATGTGTTTTAACACATTTTCCTTTCCATTGTTCTGTTTAATCTGATATTCATATTTTCCTTTCCATTGTTGTGTTTGACATTCTTGTGACCTATATAATCTAAGCAGTGATAATCCCCTGCTTAGGTAAGCACCTCGTTGTACCACTCTGTAAGTAAGACCCTATTACTATTGTTGATGACATTCCAGTAACCACCGATGGACGAGAACCTTGCCAATTGGTCCGCCTCGTTCAACGAGCAGGAAAATGGTTCTCTTCGTCCCTCGCCCTTGGTACCTATGTTGTTGCCGACATGACCCTCAGACTCTCCTCTAACATGCCTTGCTTACATGATCGTGCAAGATGTCACCAACCTTCTACTTTTAACCACATGGTGGGCCCATAACCCACAGTTTCACAGGATCAAAACCTGACTCTCCTGTACCCCCCTGTACCCAAGGTTGTTCCTCGCAGGTGGCCTCGTATGTAATTCATGAGCCACCTTCAATCTGGTATCAGACAAATACTTATTCTCGTGGCTTCGCACCCCTTTCACGCCACATATCAGACATCGAACGATTGCCTGCCCGCTCGAAACTTCCCAGGATACCTCCTTACTCTGCTCTTGATATTTTCTTAAGTTTCAATTCGAGAGTTACTTCCGCCACCCTCCCCGATGTTATCGACCAGACAGTCAAACCTGCAGAGGTCCATTCTCTCGGAATACCCACCCTTTATCCTTTCGTAAGTACGATGGAACCCCGAAGAAAGGACGACAAACTTCATCATGATGACCTGAAGGAGAGGACTGAAGACATCAATGTAATGGGTCGACCTCTTCGAGAAGAGCTACTATGATCGAGAAGAATCGTTAGAATTTC
>NW_021290050.1:0-1174 GCF_002162155.2 Triticum dicoccoides
CCCCCCCCTAAGATTGTGAAAAAATGAGGACTTTGATTCTTGGGTTTACCGCTTTAAACGTCATTTAAATCATGTGAACACTAACCTTTGGAGAATCATTGAAGAAGGTTTCTATCCGCATGATTCAAGCAACTTCACTCCTCGAGAAGCCGCGTACAATCAATTCAATGAGAATGCTCTCTTCATCATCCAAGATGCAATTCCACCTGAAGACCTACCTCATCTTCGTCCCTTCGCCTTGGCCAAAGATGCATGGCATTGTGTTGTCTCTCTCTATCGGGGAAGCGCAAGCATTCAACGCTCATACTATCAAGTGGTACAAGATGAGGCCGATGAGTTTGCAATGAAAGAAGATGAAGAACCTCGTGAGCTTTATCGGAGAGTAACCAAACTTGCGGTCTCACTACGAGATCACGGGAGCAAGGACACAGATGACAATTGGATCAAGCGCAAATTCCTCAAGGCAGTTATGCCCTATCACAAGGCCATGTCCTCTGTCATTCGTCAAAGACCGGACTTCCACACTTTGACCTCAAGCGAAGTGTTGGATGAGTTTGTGGCCATGAACATTTTGGACAAGACCGCCGACAATGCGGTGCTTCGTTCTCAAAGGGCAAAGAGGCCTAACCTTGCATTTAAGGCCAAGCTCACCGTTGAAGATGAAGAAGAGGAATAAGAGGAGAGCAACCCCGAAGATACGAAGTATGCATATCATGAACACATGGCACTTGCTTCAAGGCAATTTTGGAGCAAGAAAACTCGAGGCCAAACTTTAGCAAAAACAACTCAAGTGGCACGAGGGGCAAGCAACGTGTAAGCACTTGCTACAATTGCGGCAACGTGAGTCATTTTGTTGCGGAATGCCCGTATGAGAAGAGGGAAGACAATGGTGGCAAGCTCATCCGAAAGGACAAGGCCAAGTCGTTCCCCAACAAGAGCAACTTCACCAAGAAGATGCCTCCCAGGGCATTGGTGGTACAAGAAGAGTACAATGAGGATGATGACAATGATGAAAGTGATGAGTCGGTTGCCATGGCCTCCATTGCCATTGCGACGACTCCACGGGTGTCTCTCTTCGACTCACCCAATGAGAGCATCACCGCCAAGTGCCTCATGGCTAAAGCCACCAACAAGGTAACCCCCAACATCAAAACTACCATCATTAATCATCCTT
>NW_021290051.1:0-923 GCF_002162155.2 Triticum dicoccoides
CCTTTAAAGTGTTTTTCCTTGTTCTGCATTAAACATCAAGTTAACTTGTTTAGTCATGCATGAAAATAGTACAGATGGATAGATTGGATTTTTCTGATCATTTTTCATATATAATTTGTCTGATTTGGAGTTACAGAATAAAAGTTATGAATTTTTGAAGTTTAAATTATATTCTGGAATTTCCTATATTAGAATAATTCCAGAAAATCAATTATTGCGTCAGCCTGACGTCAGTGTGACGTCAGCAGGTCAACGGAACACGTCCGGGTCAAACCTGACAGTGGGTCCCGCATGTCAGGGTGATTAAATTAATTAAAGTTTAATTAAAACTAAACCTGTTTAATTAACAGGGCTGGGCCCCACCTGTCATTGACTCAGGGGAGTCAACCAGGGCCCACCCGTGGTCAAACCCGGGTCGGCTGCACCGGCGTTTAGCCGCCGGCGAGCCCGACGCGGTGGCGGAAGTGATTTTTGCCGTTCCGGCAACCAAACGAGCCGCGGAGGGCACCGGAGCGGAGCTGAGGTCGAGCCGCAGCTCTTGGTGGAGTCCGTTGGGGTCGGGGTGGCCGGAGTTGGCGCCGGAGACGACTTTGGCGGCCACCGGAGTTCGGCCAAAGTCGAACTTGTCGCTAGGGGGATCGGTGAGGTGCGTGGAGTGCACGGTTGGGCCCAACGCAGCGTGGTGAGTGCGTTGGACACCGCGGGTTGGCCGAAGGATGGCCGGGAGCACGTCGGCGACGAGATCCGCGGCGGTGCGTGCGTGTGATCTTCGTGGGGTGGCTACACGGCTCGGGAATGAGAGAGAGAGGGTCGGAGGGGTAGCTAGGCTCACAGCGCTCCCGTAGAGGCCACCGGCGGGGTCGGGGACGAGCTGAGGCGGCGACGGCGTTGAAGGGGATCTCCGGCGACGGCGAGCTCGGGCG
>NW_021290052.1:0-1110 GCF_002162155.2 Triticum dicoccoides
CTTGCACACCTTGTCAGCATTTTTAGGATCAACAAAACCTTCCGGCTGCATCATATACAATTCTTCCTTAAGGAAACCATTAAGGAATGCCGTTTTGACGTCCATTTGCCAAATTTCATAATCATAAAATGCGGCAATTGCTAACATGATTCGGACGGACTTCAGCTTCGCTACCGGTGAGAAAGTCTCATCATAGTCAATCCCTTGAACTTGTCGATAACCCTTAGCGACAAGCCGAGCTTTATAGATGGTCACATTACCATCCGCGTCTGTCTTCTTCTTAAAGATCCATTTATTTTCTATGGCTCGCCGTTCTACGGGCAAGTCAGTCAAAGTCCATACTTCGTTTTCATACATGGATCCTATCTCGGATTTCATGGCTTCTAGCCATTTGTCGGAATCCGGACCCGCCATCGCTTCTTCATAGTTCGAAGGTTCACCGTTGTCTAACAACATGATTTCCAAGACAGGGTTGCTGTACCACTCTGGTGCGGAACGTGTCCTCGTGGACCTTCGAATTTCAGTAGGAGCTTGATCAGAAGTATCTTGATCATTATCATTAACTTCCTCTCTAGTCGGTGCAGGCACCTCAGGAACATTTTCTTGAGTTGCGCCATTTTCCGGTTCAAGAGGTAATACTTCATCAAGCTCTACTTTCTTCCCACTTACTTCTTTCGAGAGAAACTCTTTCTCCAGAAAGGACCCATTCTTGGCAACAAAGATCTTGCCTTCGGATCTGAGGTAGAAGATATACCCAACAGTTTCTTTAGGGTATCCTATGAAGACGCATTTTTCCGATTTGGGTTCGAGCTTTTCAGGTTGAAGTTTCCTGACATAAGCATCGCATCCCCAAACTTTTAGAAATGACAGCTTAGGTTTCTTCCCAAACCATAATTCATACGGTGTCGTCTCAACGGATTTCGACGGGGCCCTATTTAAAGTGAATGCGGCAGTCTCTAAAGCATAGCCCCAAAAAGATAGTGGTAAATCGGCAAGAGACATCATAGATCGCACCATATCTAATAGAGTGCGATTACGACGTTCGGACACACCATTACGCTGAGGTGTTCCAGGCGGCGTGAGTTGTGAAACTATTCCACATTTTCTTAA
>NW_021290053.1:0-1495 GCF_002162155.2 Triticum dicoccoides
CCTTTGAAATCCGGAGTCTTGTTCTGCTTGACAAAGTCATGGGCTAGATTTTGCTTGAATTTCCGGAATGCGTCGGCCATCTTATGAAGAGCGAACTGTTTGACTAGCCTCCTCCTCTCCTTGTTTTCCTCAATCTTGTTACCCTCCTCATCGAATTTGTTGTATTCCGGAGGTAGAACGAAATGTTCCATAAGCTTCTTGAAGCAATCTTTTTTTGTTCTCTTATCGACAAAAGTGAAACCATCAATTCGTGCCTTCTTTGGCTCATTCCACTCCTGGACGGTGATCGAGATGTTGTCTCTAACAATGGCTCCGCATTGGCTGACAAACTTGGTGGCGTTCTTGCGGGGCTCCAGCGGCCTGCCGGTTGCACTGTCGACAACCTCGATGGTGCATGTTTCTCCTTGTTTCATCGTCTTGGTTGCGCCACGCTTTGACGACGTACTCGATTGTTTCGACGATCCGGCCAGGGCTAAAATAAGAAAGAGTCGCGCGCGTTAGTACACACATATTTATTCAAATCAGTTAGTTTGTATCACCAGAGGCTCAATGTATATATATACCTCGGCGCCGGAGGTGGTTGCTACTTCCATTTGAAGATCGTCATTTATCGACGTTTGTTCGGCATCATCTTGCTGACGGCGCCCTTCATCTTCACCGTCAAGGTTCAGATAAGAAGAGATATCATCTTCTTCTTCTCCAGTCGGCACATATAGAATATCGCCGTTTATGATGCCGAACATATGTGCTTCACCGTCCGGATCATAGTTGTCCATAATCGGGTCAGCTCTATCGTCCGCCATTATGTCAGTCCTGAAAACATGTAGTAAAAACAAATTAATTAAGTGAAGAAGGGGGGCGGTGGCGGTGGCGGTGGCGAAAGGGCGGTGGCGAAAGGAGGGGGCGAGGAAGGGGTGGGAGAGGGTGTCGCGGTAGAGCGCGAGACGGGGCGGCAGACGACGGCGTCACGGAGAGGGGAGGCGAGGACAACACATTTATAACCCTCGCCGTCCCCTCTCGGATGGAGACGAATATATGTGGGGTCGGGATGGCCCATGTGCAGGGCGGGGGGTGCTGGCCACACTCTTTTTTTCTTTTCTTTTTTTCTTCTTCTTCCTTTCTTCTTCCTCTTTCTTCTTTCTTTCTTCTTCTTCCTTTTTCTTTCTTGTTTTTTCTTCTTCCTTTTTCTTTCTTCTTTCTTTCTTCTTTCTTTTTTTCTTCTTCCTTTTTTTTTCTTCTTTCTTTTTTTCTTCTTTCTTTTTTTCTTCTGTTGTTTTCTTCCTTTTTCCTTTTTTCTTCCTTTTTCTTGTTTTTCTTCTGTTTTTCTTTTGTTTTCTTCTTCTTTCTTTCTTCTTCTTCCTTTTTCTTTCTTGTTTTTTCTTCTTCCTTTTTCTTTCTTCTTTCTTTCTTCTTTCTTTTTTTCTTCTTCCTTTTTTTTCTTCTTTCTTTTTTTCTTCTGTTGTTTTCTTCCTTTTTCTTTTTTTCTTCCTTTTTC
>NW_021290054.1:0-963 GCF_002162155.2 Triticum dicoccoides
GTTGTTTAGCATCAAAATTAACCTTCTCCGAAGATGGAAGAGGCAACAAATCAATAGGTGCACGAGGTAGGAAACCATACACAACTTCAAAAGGGCACATCTTAGTAGTAGAATGCAATGAACGATTATAAGCAAATTCAATATGAGGCAAGCATTCCTCCGACATTTTCTTATTATTCTTCAAAACAGCCCTAAGCATAGTAGACAACGTTCTATTGACTACTTCAGTTTGTCCATCAGTTTGGGGGTGACAAGTAGTACTAAAAAGCAGTTTAGTCCCCAACTTAGCCCATAAACATCTCCAAAAGTGGCTAAGAAATTTAGTATCACGATCTGAAACAATAGTATTTGGCACACCATGCAAGTGAATAATTTCACGAAAGAACAAATCAGCAACATTAACAGCATCATCGCTTTTATGACATGGTATAAAGTGTGCCATTTTCAAGAATCTATCCACGACAACAAATATGATATCCCTCCCCTTCTTTGTTCGAGGTAAACCTAAGACAAAGTCCATAGATATATCCTCCCAAGGAACACTAGGTACAGGCAAAGGCATATATAAACCATGAGGATTGAGTCATGACTTAGCTTTTTGACATGTAGTGCATCGAGCAATAAAACGCTCAACATCCCGTCTCATCTTTGGCCAAAAGAAATGTGTAGCAAGTACGTCCTCCGTCTTCTTCACGCCAAAGTGTCCCATTAATCCTCCTCCATGCGCCTCCTGCAACAACAAAAGACGAACGGAGCTAGCTGGAATGCATAGCTTGTTAGCACGAAACACAAATCCATCGTTAACGACAAACTTGTTCCACATTCTTCCTTCTTTACAATTCTGCATTACATCTTTAAAATCAGCATCATGCACATATTGATCTTTGATGGTCTCCAAACCAAATATTTTGAAGTCAAGTTGTGAAAGCATAGTATAGCGACGAGACAATGCATCAGCAATAA
>NW_021290055.1:0-1069 GCF_002162155.2 Triticum dicoccoides
TAAGCCCCCTAGTGGGAGGGATGCTCTCCACTCGAAGTAGTTTTTAACTTACGCGAGGACGGGCTCACAAGCTAAGCCCCCAAGTGCGAGGAATGCTCTCCACTTGGAGTAGTTTTTAACATAGGAGAGCTCTGGATCACAGCTAAGCACTCGAGTGGGAGGGATGCTCTCCACATGGAGTAGTTTTTATCTTAAGCGAGGACTGGCTGACAACTAATCCCCCGAGTGAGGGGGATGCTCTCCAATCGGAGTAGTTTTTAAGTTAGGCGAGGACTAGCTCACTGCTAAGCACCCGAGTGGGAGGGATACTTTCCACTTGCAGTAGGTTTTATCTTAGGTGAGGCCTGGTTCACGGCTAAGCCTCTGAGTGGGAGGCATGCTCTCACTCGGAGTAGTTTTTAACTTACGCGAGGACTGGCTCACGGCTAAGCCTATGAGTGGGAGGGATGCTCTCCACTCGGAGTAGTTTTTAACCTAGGCAAAGACTGGCATGTCGTTGAGTCCCCGAGTGGGAGGAATGCTCTCCACTAGGAGTAGTTTTTAACATAGGCGAGGGCTGACTCACAGCTAAGGCCTCGAGTGGGAGGAATGTTGTCCACTCGAAGTATTTTTTAACTTAGGCGAGGGTTGGCTCGCAGATAAGCCCCCGAGTGGGAGGAATGCTCTCCACTCGGAGTAGTTTTTAACATAGGCGAGGACTGGCTCGCGACTAAGCCTATGAGTGGGAGGCATGCTCTCCACTCAGAGGAGTTTTTAACTTAGGCAAGGAATGTCTAGCAGCTAAGCCCCCGAGTGGGTGGGATGCTCTCCACTCAGAAACATTTTTAACTTAGACAAGGATTTGCTTGTAGCTAAGCCCCCGAGTGGGAGGGATGCTCTCCACTCCGAGTAGGTTTTAACTTAGGCGAGGGCTCGCTCACAGCTAAGCCCCCGACTGGGATGGATTCTCTCCACTCGGAGTAGTTTTTAACTTAGGCGAGGACTGGCTCGCGGCTAAGCCTCCGAGTTTGAGGAATGGAATCCACTCAGAGTAGTTTTTAACTTAGGCGAGGACTGGCTCACAAAAAGC
>NW_021290056.1:0-1057 GCF_002162155.2 Triticum dicoccoides
CGGAGGGGGAATCGACCACGGAGGGCTTCTACATCAACACCCTTGCCTCTCCGATGAGTTGTGAGTAGTTTACCACAGACCTACGGGTCCATACTTATTAGCTAGATGGCTTCTTCTCTCTTTTTGGATCTCAATACAATGTTCTCCCCCTCTCTTGTGGAGATCTATTCGATGTAAACTCTTTTTGCGGTGTGTTTGTCGAGATCCGATGAATTGTGGGTTTATGATCAAGTTTATCTATGAATAATATTTGAATCTTCTCTGAATTCTTTTATGTATGATTGAGTTATATTTGCAAGTCTCTTCGAATTATCAGTTTGGTTTGGCCTACTAGATTGATCTTTCTTGCCATGGGAGAAGTGTTTAGCTTTGGGTTCAATCTTGCGGTGTCCTTACCCAGTGACAGAAAGGGTTGCAAGGCACGTATTATATTGTTGCCATCGAGGATAACAAGATGAGGTTTATATCATATTGCTTTAGTTTATCCCTCTACATCATGTCATCTTGCTTAATGCGTTACTCTGTTCTTATGAACTTAATACTCTAGATGCAGGCAGGAGTCGGTCGATGTGTGGAGTAATAGTAGTAGATGCAGGCAGGTGTCGGTCTACTTGTTGCGGACGTGATGCCTATAATTATTCGCTTTTCTATCAATTGCTCGACAGTAATTTATTCACCCACCGTAATACTTATGCTATCTTGAGAGAAGCCACTAGTGAAACCTATGGCCCCCGGGTCTATCTCTTATCATATTTGCTTCCAATCTACTTTTATTTGCATCTTTCTTTTTGCATCTATATTATAAAATACCAAAAATATATTTATCTTATCTTACTATCTCTATTAGATCTCACTTTCGCAAGTGGCCGTGAAGGGACTGACAACCCCTTTATTGCGTTGGTTGCGAGTTCTTTGTTTGTTTGTGTAGGTGCATGGGACTTTTGAGGAGCCTCCTACTGGATTGATACCTTGGTTCTCAAAAACTGAGGGAAATACTTACGCTACTATTGCTGCATCACCCTCTCCTCTTCGAGGAAAACCAACGCAAGCTCAAGAC
>NW_021290057.1:0-1483 GCF_002162155.2 Triticum dicoccoides
ACAGCTTTTGACCAATTGGTCTAAAATGGTCATAAATTTATGACCAATTCTTCGAGGGTCACTGACAGAAGGTCATAAGTTGACATATTTCTTGTAGCGAGGCCACCGTGCTCCGCGTCCATGGCGGCGGTGGCGGCGCTGATGCCGGGCAGGGGAGAGACGCGCTCGTGGGGTTGCTCTGGTGCTCCAGCCACGCGCCATCCTTTCCCAGCTCGAATCCCCTCCGTAGTTGTGGTCAACGCTCGGCTCCGAGCTCCCGAGGTCGGCCGCCATGACTAGGCTCAATCTCGAGCTCGATCTCCTGCCTCACGAGCTTCCTGGCCTGCACTTCCCACGCCCGCAAGCCCGCCTTCTGCGCCCAGCCGCAATGGCCATCGCCGGTGAGCGGTCCTGCCCCCTGGCACCCGTGCGGAAGGCAGCTCCACGGCGGCGCCATGGCTGCTGGTGGTGACGGAAGGGAGCACCACGCGCTGCCCGTGACGGAAGGGAGCTCCACGGCGGCGCCATGGCTGCTGGCCGGCGACCCTCACTGCGCCTACTGGCGCACGGCCACGGGAGGGACACGATTGCTTTTTTCAAAAGTTTACAAGGACCTGATTATATTTTTGAAAAGTTTGCAGACACTGACATGTGGGACCCACATGCCAGTTAACGGTCAAACAAACGGTCAAATAGGCGGATCGTTTAGGTGCGGGCCCGACCTGTGTCATAAACCTGTTTAATTTTTTAACAACGAAGAATTTGGGTTTTTTAAAACAGCCGACCACCCACTTGGTAGTTATCTGAGAAAAATAAAAAACGAGTAGTTTTTTAGAGCCCTAGCCTGTAAAGTAGTAGTTTTATGCTATGTACTCGATATAATCATATAATAAATTTTGACCAGAGGGACACACACAACTACAATTAAGAAAGCGGTGATTCCTCTTAAATCCCATGGGACTGGACTATAGCCGACCATCAAACTCAGACTCCACCGGTCTACCACCCAGTGAAAACCAAGGAAGAGAATGGTGTGCTGCCGAGCTAGCAGAGGTGTGTAATATCTCATCTCTCTTCCTGATTACTAGTTGTGGGTTTTTAATAATCATCTATATATTTTGGCTTGTGTCTTGCTGTAGGCTTGGTATCATATATGTTGTTTCAAAAATAAATTCAAAATACTTTAGAGCTTAGAACTATATAGTCCCCGGTTTCAGAATATAGCCCACATGAGTCTTGTTTTAAGTCAAAATGTGTATTTAAAAGAAATATTCATTTGGTATTGTGAATTTTAATATTTTTTCTAGTGGGAAGTCCACATTTCAACCCTAAACTGTAACAAATGTGATCCTGAATTTTGAAACTGTCTAAGTTTACAACTCTGCTGTGAAAATGGGTCAAGTTTCAATGCTTTCTTGACACTTCCATTTTTCAGCAAATTTTGACCAAAAAAGGTGCTGAAGTTGTATTTTGCACGTAACTGTTTATTCTTTTTGGTAAAAGG
>NW_021290058.1:0-1556 GCF_002162155.2 Triticum dicoccoides
CTCAATGCCACATTGATCTAGCATGTAACACCTCATATCACTTTGCGGCCTCATGCACGGTATTCCCACGGGTGTCGCCTTACCTTTGCCCGGGACCGTTTGCGCCTTTTGGCACACGTATATGACAGTGTCGCTAGCATCCATATGATAAGGAGACCGGGCTGACATGGCTAGTCGTAAACCCAAAGTGGCACAAACTTACAGGGACAGGCATCCATGACCCAGCATCGAACGTGTCGGTCATCAGCAAGTGAACCCAGGCTGTAGCACTGGGCTAGCAGGACTCCGGTGAACCGGGCTGTAGCGGGCTAACAGGACTCCGGTATTCATCGCGTGACATTTCCCCGAAGGGACAGACACAGGAACGAAGAAGGACACATGCCGGCCAGCCTAAGTGTTCCGGAGCAGTAGCAAGCTACCATGGCTCAGTGGAAACACTAGGAGACATTTCCCGGTAAGAGAGGCTACTAAAGATAAACAACTAGATGGTCAGATCCCACACATACCAAGCATTTCAATAACATACACACAATATGCTTGATATGTGCAAATACAACATGGCATCACAACATGACTCTACGACTCAAGTAATTTATTCATTAGGCTCCGAGGAGCGAGATATTACAAACATGGGTCTCATGACCCAACAATCAGAGCATACAAGTCAAAGCACAAGCGGAAGCTATCATGTCTGAGTACAGACATCTATAAATGAAAAAGGCTGAGAAGCCTAACTATCTATCAGATCCTGCCGAGGGCACAAGATCGTAGCTGAGGTAACAAGATAAACGTCGAAGTCCACGTGGAACTACTAGTGAGACTGAAGTCTCTCTGCAAAAACATAAAATAGGCAAACGTGAGTACAAATGTACCCAGCAAGACTTACATCAGAACTAACTACATATGCATCATTTTCAACAAGGGGATGGTGGGGTTTAACTGCAGCAAGCCAGCTTTGACTCGGTGGCTATCCTAAACTACGACTGCAAGCAACTCTTTTGAGGTGGCGCACACGAGTCCACATATTCACCATATCAATACACCACTATGGATCTGCTCCCGTCTCCCTACGAGAACGCCATCCATAGCACTCACGCTTATCTTGCGCATTTTAGAGTATCCACTTTCACTTGTCTATGAACTGATATAAGCAACCCAGAAGTCCTTTTCTGCGGACACGGCTATTCGAATAGATGATGTTAACCCTGCAGGGGTGTACTTCTTCATACATGTTTCCACCACTTAGCGTCTGCACACGACATGTGCTCGGCAGACTTCAAGCGAAAGCCGACGTGGGTGTAGACCACGACCTACCTAAACACTCAAGTCTCTAGTCCAGGTTTATCGCCTATTCGGGTTCCATCCATGAGGAGATCCGGCCGGAGTTTCGCTCACAGCCCCAAACGATGTGAACAGGGTTCCGTGACACCAAACGGGCGCCCGGTATACCCGGCCATGTGCCTACCGCATCACAGCCCACCCCTACGGTCAGCGCTGTCCACGGCCTCCAGCATACTACAAACACCAGAAACTACTTGCAACTCCTGGACAGAGGA
>NW_021290060.1:0-7198 GCF_002162155.2 Triticum dicoccoides
TTTTTCAAACTTAGGCGAGTGCCTGACTGCAGCTAAGTCTCTAAGTGGGAGAACTTAGGCGAGTACTGGACTGCAGCTAAGCCCCCGAGTGGGAGGTTTGCTCTCCACTCGGTAGGATTTTTTAAACTTAGGCGAAACGGATTCGCGGCTAAGTCACCCACTGGGGGACTTCGTATGCAAACAAAAGCGACAGCAATTATTGAGACGCTCTTGTCTTTGATAAAAATGAACTGCGGGAATTTTTTTTATTACATCTCGTCCAAGGGAGAACTCAAGTGTAAAAGGGGCGGAGTAGTTCCGCATTCCAAGCTCATGGCTCGTCGGTCTGGTGATCAACATTGTAGAGGTGATATGCTCCATTGTGGAGGACTCTGGTGACGATGAAGGGACCTTCCCAAGTAGGAGCAAGTTTGTGTGGTTTCTGTTGATCCACTCGGAGGACCAAATCTCCTTCCTGGAAGGCTCGGCTCTTCACATTTCTGGCATGGAATCGACGCAAGTCTTGCTGATAGATGGTCGATCTGATCATAGCCATTTCCCTCTCCTCCTCTAGGAGGTCGACTGTGTCTTGCCGGGCTTGCTCTGCTTCATCTTCGTTATAAAGCTCGACTCTGGGGGCTTTGTGAAGTAGATCACTCGGCAGGACGGCTTCGGCTCCGTAAACCAGAAAGAACGGAGTTCTTCCAGTCGACCGGTTCGGGGTGGTCCTCAATCCCCACAGAACTGACGGAAGCTCGTCGACCCAAGCACCTGCCGCGTGCTTGAGATCACGCATTAGTCGAGGCTTTAGTCCTTTGAGAATCAGACCATTTGCTCTTTCAGCTTGTCCATTCGACTGGGGATGGGCGACCGATGCGTAGTCGACTCGAGTGCCTTGGGAGGCGCAAAAAGCTCTGAACTTGTCCGAATCGAAGTTTGACCCATTGTCAGTGATGATGCTATGCGGGACTCCATATCTAAATGTTAGCCCTCTGACGAAACTGATAGCAGTGCAAGCATCAAGATTCTTGATAGGCTTAGCTTCAATCCATTTGGTAAACTTGTCAACTGCCACAAGCACATGAGTGAAACCACTTCTGCCTGTTCTTAGTGGGCCAACCATGTCTAGACCCCAGACAGCAAAGGGCCAGACGAGTGGAATGGTCTTCAGGGCTGATGCAGGCTTGTGTGACATGTTGGTGTAGAACTGGCAACCTCCACACTTGTCGACTATCTCCTTTGCCATCTCATTTGCTCTTGGCCAGTAAAATCCTGCTCGGTATGCTTTAGCCACAATGGTCCGAGAGGACGCATGGTGACCACAGGTCCCCGAGTGGATATCATTAAGGATCATCTGACCCTCTTCTGGTGTTATGCATTTCTGACCGATTCCAGTCGCGCCTTCCCTATACAACTGTCCCTTTATGACTGTGAAGGCCTTGGATCGGCGGACGATCTGTCGAGCCTCTTCCTCGTCCTCCAGGAGTTCTTTCCTCAAGATATACGCGATGTATGGTACCGTCCAGTCAGGAGTGATAGCCAAGACCTCCATGACTAGGTCGACCACGGCAGGAATTTTGACTTCAGTCGGATCTGTGGCACTTTTCGGTTGCGGGGCTTCTTTTGCGAAGGGATCCTCCTGGACTGACGGCGAGCGGATGTGCTCCAAAAACACATTGTTGGGAATGGCTTCTCTCTTGGAGCCTATCTTTGCCAGATCATCTGCTACTTGATTTTTCAGTCAGGGGATGTGATGAAGCTCTAACCCCTCGAATTTCTTTTCTAGCTTTCTTACTGCGTTGCAATAGCCAGTCATAGCTGGGCTTCTGACGTCCCACTCCTTCATCACCTGATTAACCACCAAATCTGAGTCGCTGTAGACCATGAGGCGCCGGACGCCGAGTGAAATGGCCATGCGCAACCCATACAAGAGTGCTTCATATTCTGCTTCATTGTTGGAAGAATCGAAGTGAATCTAGAGAACGTATCTGAGCTTATCTCCTCGGGGGGAGACCAATACTACCCCAGCACCAGAACCGTTCAACATCTTAGATCCATCGAAGAACATGGTCCAGTGCTCCGAGTGAACTTGAGTCGGGAGTTGCTGTTCAATCCACTCGGCGACGAAATCTGCAATTGCTTGGGACTTGATAGCCTTTTTTGCTTCAAACTTGATATCTAGGGGGAGGAGTTCAATCGCCCACTTAGCCACTCGACCAGTTGCATCTCTGTTGTGCAAGATCTCTGACAGTGGAGCATCGCTGACGACTGTAATGGAATGGTCAGAGAAGTAGTGTGCAACCTTCTTCGTGGTCATGTAGATCCCATATACAAGCTTCTGGTAATGGGGATATCTTTGCTTCGAAGGGGTCAAAACTTCAGACACATAATATACTGGGCGCTGAACTCTAAAGGCCTTTCCTTCTTCTTCTCGCTCGACCATGAGTACTGTACTGACAATTTGTCCCGTGGCCGCAATGTACAGCAGTAGAGGCTCTTTACTGATTGGGGCAGCAAGCACCGGCTGGGTGGAGAGCAGAGCTTTGAGCTCTACAAACGCTGCGTCAGCTTCTGGAGTCCACTCGAACTTGTCAGACTTCTTCATCAGTCGGTAAAGAGGCAACGCCTTTTCACCGAGACGAGAAATGAATCGACTTAGAGCGGCCAAGCAACCTGTAAGTTTCTGGACATCGTGTACACGCACAGGGCGCTTCATCCGGAGTATGGCGCCAACTTTCTCGGGATTGGCGTTGATTCCTCGTTCGGAAACGAGAAAACCGAGTAACTTTCCACCTGGAACTCCGAATGTGCACTTTGATGGATTGAGCTTGATATCGTACCTCCTGAGGTTGGCAAAGGTTTTAGCAAGGTCAGTCCGCAGGTCGGAACCTTTGCGTGACTTGACCACTATATCATCCATGTATGCCTCCACATTCCGACTGATTTGAGTGAGTAAACACTTCTGAATCATTCTCATGAACGTGGCTCCGGCGTTCTTGAGGCCGAACGGCATGGTGACATAACAGAAGCATCCGAATGGAGTGATGAAAGCTGTTTTGATCTCGTCGGGTCCATACAGACGGATCTGATGGTACCCGGAATAGGGATCTAGAAAAGACAGTCTCTCGCACCCCGCAGTCGAGTCGACTATTTGGTCGATGCGAGGGAGAGGGAAATGATCTTTCGGGCAGGCCCGATTGATATGTTTGAAGTCAATGCACATGCGAAGTGACTTGTCCTTTTTGGGGACCATGACTACATTGGCGAGCCACTCGGAGTGGTAAATCTCTCGGATGAACTCCACTGCTAAGAGCCGAGCCACCTCCTCGCCAATAGCTTTCCTCTTCTGGACGGCGGACCGTCGAAGATGTTATTTCACAGGCTTGAACTTCGGGTCGACTCGTAGACGGTGCTCAGCCAGCCCCCTGGGAACTCCAGGCATGTCAGAAGGCTTCCATGCGAAGACGTCCCAGTTCTCACGGAGGAACTGGATGAGCGCTTCTTCCTATTTGGAGTCGAGCATCGTCGAGATGTGAGTCGGAGCAGCGTCGGCGTCGGTCGGGTGAATGTGAGCTGGCTTAGTTTCACCGGACGACTGAAAAGCAGATTCTGAAGCAGGCTTCTTGGCTCGTAGCAATTCACTCGGATCAGCAGTCTTCTGGTACTCTTGTAGCTCAACAACTGCCATCTGAGCGTCAGCAATCTTTGATCCTTTCTGAAAACACTCTTCTGCTTTCTTCCGATTGCCGGTAACGGTGATCACACCTCTGGGGCCGGGCATCTTCAACTTGAGATACACGTAGCACGGTCGAGCCATGAAGCATGCATAAGCTGGCCGGCCCAGAATAGCATGATAAGCACTTTGGAAGTCCACAACCTCAAATGTCAACTTTTTCCTGCGGTAATTCTTTGAATCACCGAAAACCATGTCGAGAGCAATCTGGCCGAGTGACTCGGCTTTCTTTCCAGGAATGACTCCATGGAAGCTCATGTTGCTGGCACTGAGCCTGGACATCGGAATGCCCATCCCTTTCAATGTTTCAGCATACAATATGTTCAGGCCACTGCCACCATCCATCAGGACTTTGGTCAGTCGAGTGTCTTCAACAACTGGGTCGACCACCAAAGCTTGCCTCCCAGGGGTGGCAATGTGCGTAGGGTGATCGGACCGGTCGAATGTGATGCAGTCTGAGACCACTTCAGATAACTGGGTGTCATCGGAGCAACCATATTCACCTCACGGTTAATGACTTTCAGTCGACTTTTGCTTTCGACATCAGCAAAAATCATCACGGTGGAATTGATTTGGGGGTATCCGTCGTCGCTATCTTCCTTGTCCTCGACTCTGTCCGACTCTTTTTCCTTATCTTTGGGCTGCTTGCCCTGAAACTGCTGGATCAGGAGCCGGCACTGTCGAGTGGTATGCTTTGGGTAAATGAAATTACCCTCTTCATCTTTCTTGGTGTGGATGTGACATGGCAGATCCAAAACATCATTTCCATCTTGATCCTTGACTTTCTTGGGCTTCCAGGGGCCTTTGGGTTTTCCCTTGAAATTTCCCTGGGTTGCGGCCAGGGCCTCCCCAGGGGCGGCTGGCTCGGCCATCCGCTTCTGCTTCCGACTGGAATTGCCTCCGGTTTCCTGGGCGACTGCTTTCTGCTTGCCACTCCGAAGTCGATCCTCATCTTCTCCGTTAGCGTATTTGGTGGCAATCTCCATCATCCGATTCAGGGACATTTCTCCGGTCCGACCGAACTTCAGGTTCAACTCTCTGTTCTTGACGCCTTCTTTAAAGGCACAAACTGCTTGGTGATCCGGTACGTTCTCAACTGTGTGATCCAAAGTGATCCACCTCTGGATGTAATCCCTCAGAGTTTCACCGGCTTCTGCACGCAAGACCGCAATTCTGTAAGGCCCGCGGGTTGCTTGCATGTTCCCTCAAAGGTTGTGACAAACACTCGAGAGAGATCCTCCCAAGTGTAGATGCTGCTGGGTGCTAACTGATTCAGCCACGCTCTGGCCGAGCCCTCTAACAGGAGAGGCAAATGCTTCATAGCCACCTCATCATTGCCACCGCCAATCTGTACAGCCACTCGGTAATCTTCGAGCCAAGTGTCAGGCTTAGACTCACCGGTGAACTTGCTGACTCCAGTCGCCAACCTAAAGTTGGGAGGAATCACCGCGGCCCTGATGGCTCGACTGAAACACTCTGGCCCTGAAACACGTATTCTGCTGCTAGCGGGCGCATCTCTGTTCTGGCCTTCCCGATGAGCCCTGTTCCTGTCAACCAAGCCTTGAACAAGGACAGATCTCGTGTCAAAGCCCGGGTCCCTGGGGTCGACGGGAATCCTCTGCCCAACGCCATGAGGGCGCCTGTCATCTCGATGTCGAGGCGCATATGATCCACTCCTCGGGGGAGGGGTTGGCACTCAACATCGATCATCACGATCGGATTGGTGATCATACTGCTCATTCCTTCTATAATGATCATGCCGGTCGCCACGTCCCTCACGCCTCGGGGGCGACCGCGGGCTGTGAGCCGACTGGACTGTATCTGTTGCAACGGATTGACTGTGGATCCTATTCCGCGATTGAGAAACGGCGGAATTCTGGTTTCCCGCCGTCCAGAGCAACGCTCTGATCTGTAACAAGCCCCTGCCAGCCTCCGACTGGGAGGGCTGAATCGATTCTGCTATACGGGCCGCGACGGCCAGATTCTGAACTGGGGTTCGGTATACCTGCGTCGGCGGGAAGAGCTGGCGTCGACTAGACTCTGGAGCCCGCTGACGCGCTTGCTCGTCGAGTGCTCGCTGGAGATTCTCCAGTCGAGTGCGCTCGGCCAAGTTAGCCAAGCGCGCGTCCTCCAAGGCCCGGGCCTCGGGGGACTCTCCGACGATAGGAGTGCGGAGTGCGTCCGTGTTCCGGCGGTGAAGCTCCTCTCGCTGTAATGACGTGAGAGGTTCGGGGAGATACTCATCGTGGGGATGCGACGGGTCGCCCCCACCCGCGCCTCCATCAACGCGAGGGAAACCGGGAGGACTGTGCGTTCCATCGACCGCCAGGACCTCAGCCGCTGGGTCGCTGCTGTCGCACTCGGATGCGGTCTCCGCGAAGCCAGACGACAGGTCGAACAGGCTGCAGAGGGATTCGTCGGGCTCGCTTGCCGCGACTTGCGGGGCGGCCGACTGGCGAGCCACGGCATGCCTCACCCACCTCTGAAGTCTCGACCAACCGGAGCGCTTGCGCCGGTGGGAGACAGAGCAGGGAGACGATACGGGGGCCGACCGATACTGGGTCGACGGCTGCCGCAGGAGGACGCCACGAACGCATGCGCGGAAATGTGTCGCACCGCGGACGGGGAGCGCATCAATGTCGAGTGGCGCCTCCTGAAGCCAGGCAGAGTCGTCGGCGATGAACGTGAGCGCGCCGAAGCGGATTTCGCGGCCCTCCACCAAAACTCCGCACGAAACCATGATCAAAGGGATCGGAAAAATCGCAACTTCCCCAATCAGGTGCTAAGATTTCGGCCCCATGGTGGGCGCCAACTGTCGTGGTTCTAACTCTGATGGTGATGTAGGGGGGTACGTATGGAGAGGCTAGATCTCAGCTATTGGAAAGTTGTAAACACACCAAGATGTACGAGTTCAGGCCCTTCGCGGAGGAAGTAACAGCCCTACGTCTCGGTGCCCGGAGGCGGTCGACTAGATTACTGGCGTGTGAATAACAGGGGTGCCAACCCTTCATACTGAGGAGGGGGTGGCTTATATAGAGTTCGCTGGCCACCTCCTGCCCTCAGTAATGCAGGGTTTAAGGTACATTTAAGGTTGGGTGTTACTGATAACGCCCCTAATAAAGTGCTATAATGGCCATAAAGACTACTTGATAGCCGACCGTTTGCCTGCGGACTGAGTTTAGGTCTCCTGGCGGTCGAGTGGTTGACTTCATGGTCGAGTGACAGCTTCTTGGTCGCGTGTCTTGAACCCGTCGAGTGGGATAACTCCTCAGTCGATTGAAAGGTGACTTCTTCTAGGGATGTCCTAGGGTAGGGCTTCTTGGACAGGTCCGTGCCCCTACCCTAGGTACATGGCTTCATCAAGTACGTCGAGGTTAATTTGACAGACATGCCTTATAGGTTGACAAAAGTCATATCACTTTTTTCGAAACATGTCGTGAAGTAACACGACAGGCCTTCTTTCAAGCCAATTAACATGTGTTCAGA
>NW_021290060.1:7208-12787 GCF_002162155.2 Triticum dicoccoides
TGGACTGACGGCGAGCGGATGTGCTCCAAAAACACATTGTTGGGAATGGCTTCTCTCTTGGAGCCTATCTTTGCCAGATCATCTGCTACTTGATTTTTCAGTCAGGGGATGTGATGAAGCTCTAACCCCTCGAATTTCTTTTCTAGCTTTCTTACTGCGTTGCAATAGCCAGTCATAGCTGGGCTTCTGACGTCCCACTCCTTCATCACCTGATTAACCACCAAATCTGAGTCGCTGTAGACCATGAGGCGCCGGACGCCGAGTGAAATGGCCATGCGCAACCCATACAAGAGTGCTTCATATTCTGCTTCATTGTTGGAAGAATCGAAGTGAATCTAGAGAACGTATCTGAGCTTATCTCCTCGGGGGGAGACCAATACTACCCCAGCACCAGAACCGTTCAACATCTTAGATCCATCGAAGAACATGGTCCAGTGCTCCGAGTGAACTTGAGTCGGGAGTTGCTGTTCAATCCACTCGGCGACGAAATCTGCAATTGCTTGGGACTTGATAGCCTTTTTTGCTTCAAACTTGATATCTAGGGGGAGGAGTTCAATCGCCCACTTAGCCACTCGACCAGTTGCATCTCTGTTGTGCAAGATCTCTGACAGTGGAGCATCGCTGACGACTGTAATGGAATGGTCAGAGAAGTAGTGTGCAACCTTCTTCGTGGTCATGTAGATCCCATATACAAGCTTCTGGTAATGGGGATATCTTTGCTTCGAAGGGGTCAAAACTTCAGACACATAATATACTGGGCGCTGAACTCTAAAGGCCTTTCCTTCTTCTTCTCGCTCGACCATGAGTACTGTACTGACAATTTGTCCCGTGGCCGCAATGTACAGCAGTAGAGGCTCTTTACTGATTGGGGCAGCAAGCACCGGCTGGGTGGAGAGCAGAGCTTTGAGCTCTACAAACGCTGCGTCAGCTTCTGGAGTCCACTCGAACTTGTCAGACTTCTTCATCAGTCGGTAAAGAGGCAACGCCTTTTCACCGAGACGAGAAATGAATCGACTTAGAGCGGCCAAGCAACCTGTAAGTTTCTGGACATCGTGTACACGCACAGGGCGCTTCATCCGGAGTATGGCGCCAACTTTCTCGGGATTGGCGTTGATTCCTCGTTCGGAAACGAGAAAACCGAGTAACTTTCCACCTGGAACTCCGAATGTGCACTTTGATGGATTGAGCTTGATATCGTACCTCCTGAGGTTGGCAAAGGTTTTAGCAAGGTCAGTCCGCAGGTCGGAACCTTTGCGTGACTTGACCACTATATCATCCATGTATGCCTCCACATTCCGACTGATTTGAGTGAGTAAACACTTCTGAATCATTCTCATGAACGTGGCTCCGGCGTTCTTGAGGCCGAACGGCATGGTGACATAACAGAAGCATCCGAATGGAGTGATGAAAGCTGTTTTGATCTCGTCGGGTCCATACAGACGGATCTGATGGTACCCAGAATAGGGATCTAGAAAAGACAGTCTCTCGCACCCCGCAGTCGAGTCGACTATTTGGTCGATGCGAGGGAGAGGGAAATGATCTTTCGGGCAGGCCCGATTGATATGTTTGAAGTTAATGCACATGCGAAGTGACTTGTCCTTTTTGGGGACCATGACTACATTGGCGAGCCACTCGGAGTGGTAAATCTCTCGGATGAACTCCACTGCTAAGAGCCGAGCCACCTCCTCGCCAATAGCTTTCCTCTTCTGGACGGCGGACCGTCGAAGATGTTATTTCACAGGCTTGAACTTCGGGTCGACTCGTAGACGGTGCTCAGCCAGCCCCCTGGGAACTCCAGGCATGTCAGAAGGCTTCCATGCGAAGACGTCCCAGTTCTCACGGAGGAACTGGATGAGCGCTTCTTCCTATTTGGAGTCGAGCATCGTCGAGATGTGAGTCGGAGCAGCGTCGGCGTCGGTCGGGTGAATGTGAGCTGGCTTAGTTTCACCGGACGACTGAAAAGCAGATTCTGAAGCAGGCTTCTTGGCTCGTAGCAATTCACTCGGATCAGCAGTCTTCTGGTACTCTTGTAGCTCAACAACTGCCATCTGAGCGTCAGCAATCTTTGATCCTTTCTGAAAACACTCTTCTGCTTTCTTCCGATTGCCGGTAACGGTGATCACACCTCTGGGGCCGGGCATCTTCAACTTGAGATACACGTAGCACGGTCGAGCCATGAAGCATGCATAAGCTGGCCGGCCCAGAATAGCATGATAAGCACTTTGGAAGTCCACAACCTCAAATGTTAACTTTTTCCTGCGGTAATTCTTTGAATCACCGAAAACCATGTCGAGAGCAATCTGGCCGAGTGACTCGGCTTTCTTTCCAGGAATGACTCCATGGAAGCTCATGTTGCTGGCACTGAGCCTGGACATCGGAATGCCCATCCCTTTCAATGTTTCAGCATACAATATGTTCAGGCCACTGCCACCATCCATCAGGACTTTGGTCAGTCGAGTGTCTTCAACAACTGGGTCGACCACCAAAGCTTGCCTCCCAGGGGTGGCAATGTGCGTAGGGTGATCGGACCGGTCGAATGTGATGCAGTCTGAGACCACTTCAGATAACTGGGTGTCATCGGAGCAACCATATTCACCTCACGGTTAATGACTTTCAGTCGACTTTTGCTTTCGACATCAGCAAAAATCATCAGGGTGGAATTGATTTGGGGGTATCCGTCGTCGCTATCTTCCTTGTCCTCGACTCTGTCCGACTCTTTTTCCTTATCTTTGGGCTGCTTGCCCTGAAACTGCTGGATCAGGAGCCGGCACTGTCGAGTGGTATGCTTTGGGTAAATGAAATTACCCTCTTCATCTTTCTTGGTGTGGATGTGACATGGCAGATCCAAAACATCATTTCCATCTTGATCCTTGACTTTCTTGGGCTTCCAGGGGCCTTTGGGTTTTCCCTTGAAATTTCCCTGGGTTGCGGCCAGGGCCTCCCCAGGGGCGGCTGGCTCGGCCATCCGCTTCTGCTTCCGACTGGAATTGCCTCCGGTTTCCTGGGCGACTGCTTTCTGCTTGCCACTCCGAAGTCGATCCTCATCTTCTCCGTTAGCGTATTTGGTGGCAATCTCCATCATCCGATTCAGGGACATTTCTCCGGTCCGACCGAACTTCAGGTTCAACTCTCTGTTCTTGACGCCTTCTTTAAAGGCACAAACTGCTTGGTGATCCGGTACGTTCTCAACTGTGTGATCCAAAGTGATCCACCTCTGGATGTAATCCCTCAGAGTTTCACCGGCTTCTGCACGCAAGACCGCAATTCTGTAAGGCCCGCGGGTTGCTTGCATGTTCCCTCAAAGGTTGTGACAAACACTCGAGAGAGATCCTCCCAAGTGTAGATGCTGCTGGGTGCTAACTGATTCAGCCACGCTCTGGCCGAGCCCTCTAACAGGAGAGGCAAATGCTTCATAGCCACCTCATCATTGCCACCGCCAATCTGTACAGCCACTCGGTAATCTTCGAGCCAAGTGTCAGGCTTAGACTCACCGGTGAACTTGCTGACTCCAGTCGCCAACCTAAAGTTGGGAGGAATCACCGCGGCCCTGATGGCTCGACTGAAACACTCTGGCCCTGAAACACGTATTCTGCTGCTAGCGGGCGCATCTCTGTTCTGGCCTTCCCGATGAGCCCTGTTCCTGTCAACCAAGCCTTGAACAAGGACAGATCTCGTGTCAAAGCCCGGGTCCCTGGGGTCGACGGGAATCCTCTGCCCAACGCCATGAGGGCGCCTGTCATCTCGATGTCGAGGCGCATATGATCCACTCCTCGGGGGAGGGGTTGGCACTCAACATCGATCATCACGATCGGATTGGTGATCATACTGCTCATTCCTTCTATAATGATCATGCCGGTCGCCACGTCCCTCACGCCTCGGGGGCGACCGCGGGCTGTGAGCCGACTGGACTGTATCTGTTGCAACGGATTGACTGTGGATCCTATTCCGCGATTGAGAAACGGCGGAATTCTGGTTTCCCGCCGTCCAGAGCAACGCTCTGATCTGTAACAAGCCCCTGCCAGCCTCCGACTGGGAGGGCTGAATCGATTCTGCTATACGGGCCGCGACGGCCAGATTCTGAACTGGGGTTCGGTATACCTGCGTCGGCGGGAAGAGCTGGCGTCGACTAGACTCTGGAGCCCGCTGACGCGCTTGCTCGTCGAGTGCTCGCTGGAGATTCTCCAGTCGAGTGCGCTCGGCCAAGTTAGCCAAGCGCGCGTCCTCCAAGGCCCGGGCCTCGGGGGACTCTCCGACGATAGGAGTGCGGAGTGCGTCCGTGTTCCGGTGGTGAAGCTCCTCTCGCTGTAATGACGTGAGAGGTTCGGGGAGATACTCATCGTGGGGATGCGACGGGTCGCCCCCACCCGCGCCTCCATCAACGCGAGGGAAACCGGGAGGACTGTGCGTTCCATCGACCGCCAGGACCTCAGCCGCTGGGTCGCTCCTGTCGCACTCGGATGCGGTCTCCGCGAAGCCAGACGACAGGTCGAACAGGCTGCAGAGGGATTCGTCGGGCTCGCTTGCCGCGACTTGCGGGGCGGCCGACTAGCGAGCCACGGCATGCCTCACCCACCTCTGAAGTCTCGACCAACCGGAGCGCTTGCGCCGGTGGGAGACAGAGCAGGGAGACGATACGGGGGCCGACCGATACTGGGTCGACGGCTGCCGCAGGAGGACGCCACGAACGCATGCGCGGAAATGTGTCGCACCGCGGACGGGGAGCGCATCAATGTCGAGTGGCGCCTCCTGAAGCCAGGCAGAGTCGTCGGCGATGAACGTGAGCGCGCCGAAGCGGATTTCGCGGCCCTCCACCAAAACTCCGCACGAAACCATGATCAAAGGGATCGGAAAAATCGCAACTTCCCCAATCAGGTGCTAAGATTTCGGCCCCATGGTGGGCGCCAACTGTCGTGGTTCTAACTCTGATGGTGATGTAGGGGGGTACGTATGGAGAGGCTAGATCTCAGCTATTGGAAAGTTGTAAACACACCAAGATGTACGAGTTCAGGCCCTTCGCGGAGGAAGTAACAGCCCTACGTCTCGGTGCCCGGAGGCGGTCGACTAGATTACTGGCGTGTGAATAACAGGGGTGCCAACCCTTCATACTGAGGAGGGGGTGGCTTATATAGAGTTCGCTGGCCACCTCCTGCCCTCAGTAATGCAGGGTTTAAGGTACATTTAAGGTTGGGTGTTACTGATAACGCCCCTAATAAAGTGCTATAATGGCCATAAAGACTACTTGATAGCCGACCGTTTGCCTGCGGACTGAGTTTAGGTCTCCTGGCGGTCGAGTGGTTGACTTCATGGTCGAGTGACAGCTTCTTGGTCGCGTGTCTTGAACCCGTCGAGTGGGATAACTCCTCAGTCGATTGAAAGGTGACTTCTTCTAGGGATGTCCTAGGGTAGGGCTTCTTGGACAGGTCCGTGCCCCTACCCTAGGTACATGGCTTCATCAAGTACGTCGAGGTTAATTTGACAGACATGCCTTATAGGTTGACAAAAGTCATATCACTTTTTTCGAAACATGTCGTGAAGTAACACGACAGGCCTTCTTTCAAGCCAATTAACATGTGTTCAGA
>NW_021290060.1:14211-14677 GCF_002162155.2 Triticum dicoccoides
TTCGATTAACATGTGTTCAAAAAACAAGTAATCCAACAAGACCCAGAGGTTAATTCGAGAACAAGTACCTCAAGGTTAATTTGACAGACATGCCTTATACGTTGACAAAAGTCATATCACTTTTTTTGGAAAGATGTCGTGAAGTAACACGATAGACCTTCTTTCAAGCCAATTAACATTTGTTCAAAAAACAAAAAAATTCAAAAAGTAAGGCGATAGACCTTCGATTAACATGTGTTCAAAAAATAAGTACTCCTGCAAGACCCATATGTTAATTCGAGAACAAGTACCTCGAGGTTAATTTGACAGACATGCCTTATAGGTTGACAAAAGTCATATCACTTTTTTTTAAACATGTCGTGAATTAACAAGATAGACCTTCTTTCCAGGCAATTAACATGTGTTCAAAAAACAAAAAATACCAAAAAATAACGCGATAGACTTACGATTAACATGCATTAAAAAA
>NW_021290060.1:14895-27219 GCF_002162155.2 Triticum dicoccoides
GAGGTTAATTTGACACACATGCCTTATAGGTTGACAAAAGTCATATCACTTTTTTTGGAAAGATGTCGTGAAGTAACACGGTAGACCTTCTTTCAAGCCAATTAACATGTGTTTAAATTTTTTTTATCAAAAAGTAACGCGATAGACCTTCGATTAACATGCATTGAGAAAAAAAGTACTCCACAAAGACCCAGATGTTAATTCGAGAACAAGTACCTCGAGGTTAATTTGACGGACATGCCTTATAGGTTGACAAAAGTCATATCACTTTTTTTTGAAATATGTCGTGAAGTAACACGATAGACCATCTTTCAAGCCAATTAACATGTGTTCAAAAAACAAATTTTTTCAAAAAGTAAGCCGATAGACCTTCGATTAACATGTGTTCAAAAAACAAGTACTCCTGCAAGACTAGATGTTGATTCGAGAACAAGTACCTCGAGGTTAATTTGACAGACATGCCTTATAGGTTGACAAAAGTCATATCACTTTTTTTGGAAAGATGTTGTGAAGTAACACGATAGACATTCTTTCAAGCCAATTAACATGTGTTAAAAAACCAAAAAGTAACGCGATAGACCTACGATTAACATGCATTTAAAAAACAAGTACTCTCTCAGGATGTAGAGGTTAATTCAAGAAGAAGTACTTTGACAGACATGCCTTATAGGTTGACAAAATTCATATCACTTTTTTTGGGAAGATGTCATGAAGTAACATGATAGACCTTCTTTCAAGCCAACTAACATGTGTTCAACAAAACAAAAAATATCAAAAAGTAACGTGATATACCTTCCATTAACATGTGTTCAAAAAACAAGTACTCCTGCAAGACCGAGAGGTTAATTCGAGAACAAGTACCTCAAGGTTAATTTGACCCACATGCCTTATAGGTTGACAAAAGTCATATCACTTTTTTTGGAAAGGTGTCGTGAAGTAACACGGTAGAACTTCTTTCAAGCCAATTAACATGTGTTCAAATTTTTTTTATCAAAAAGTAACGCGATAGACCTTCGATTAACATGCATTCAGAAAACAAGTACTCCACAAAGACCCAGATGTTAATTCGAGAACAAGTACCTCGAGGTTAATTTGACAAACATGCCTTATTGGTTGACAAAAGTCATTTCACTTTTTTCGAAACATGACGTGAAGTAACATGATAGACCATCTTTCAAGTCAATTAACATGTGCTCAAAAAACAAAAATTATCAAAAAGTAACGTGATAGACGTTCGATTAACATGTGTTCAAAAAACAAGTACTCCAACAAGACCAAGAGGTTAATTTGAGAACAAGTACCTCGAGGTTAATTTGACAGACATGCCTTATATGTTGACAGAAGTCATATCACTTTTTTTGGAAAGTTGTCGTGAAGTAACATGATAGACCTTCTTTCAAGCGAACTAACAAGTGTTCAGAAAACAATTTTCTTCAAAAAGTGAGGCGATAGACCTTCGATTAACATGTGTTCAAAAAACAAGTACTCCAACAAAACCGAGATGTTAATTCGAGAACAAGTACCTCGAGGTTAATTTGACAGACATGTATAGGTTGACAAAAGATATATCCCTTTTCTGGAAAGATGTCGTGAAGTAACATGATAGACCTTCTTTCCAGGCAATTAACATATGTTCAAAAAACAAAAAATACTAAAAATAACGCGATAGACCTACGATTAACATGCATTCAAAAAGCAATACTCCAGCCGGACATAGAGGTTAATTCGTGAACAAGTAATTTGACAGACATGCCTTATATGTTGACAAAATTCATATCACTTTTTTTGGGAAGATGTCATGAAGTAACATGATAGACCTTCTTTGAACCAAATTAACATGTGTTGAAAAAAACAAAAAAATATCTAAAAGTAACGCGATAGACCTTTGATTAACATGTGTTCAAAAAACTAGTACTCCAGCAAGACCTAGAGGTTACTTCGAGAACAAGTACCCCGAGTTAATTTGACAGACATGCCTTATAGGTTGACAAAAGTCATATCACTTTTTTTTGGGAAGATGTCATGAAGTAACATGATATACCTTCTTTCAAACCAATTAACATGTGTTCAAAAAAACAAAAAAATATCAAAAAGTAACACGATAGACCTTCCATTAACATGTGTTCAAAAAAGAAGTACTCCTGCAATACCCAGAGGTTAATTCGAGAACAAGTACCTCGAGGTTAATTTGACAGACATGCCTTATAGGATGACAAAAGTCATAACACTTTTTTTGGAAAGATGTCGTGAAGTAACACGGTAGGCCTTGTTTCATGCCAATTAACATGTGTTCAAAAAGACAAAAAAATATCAGAAAGTAACGCGATAGTCCTTCAATTAACATGTAATCAAAAAACAAGTACTCTCGCAAGACCCAGAGGTTAATTCAAGAACAAGTACCTCGAGGTTAATTTGACACACATGCCTTATAGGTTGACAAAAGTCATATCACTTTTTTTGGAAAGATGTCATGAAGCAACACAGTAGACCTTCTTACAAGCCAATTAACATGTGTTCAATTTTTTTTATCAAAAAGTAACACGATAGACCTTCGATTAACATGCATTGAGAAAAAAAGTACTCCACAAAGACCCAGATGTTAATTCGAGAACAAGTACCTCGAGGTTAATTTGACAAACATGCCTTGTAGGTTGACAAAAGTCATTTCACTTTGTTCGAAACATGACGTGAAGTACCACGATAGACCATCTTTCAAGGCAATTAACATGTGTTCAAAAAACAAAAATTATCAAAAAGTAACGTGATAGACGTTCGATTAACATGTGTTCAAGAAACAAGTACTCCAACAAGACCCAGAGGTTAATTTGAGAACAAGTACCTCGAGGTTAATTTGACAGACATGCCTTATACGTTGACAAAAGTCATATCACTCTTTTTGGAAAGTTGTCGTGAAGTAACATGATAGACCTTCTTCCAAGCGAACTAGCAAGTGTTCAGAAAACAATTTTCTTCAAAAAGTGAGGTGATAGACCTTCGATTAACATGTGTTCAAAAAACAAGTACTCCAACAAGACCCAGATGTTAATTCGAGAACAAGTACCTCGAGGTTAATTTGACAGACATGCCTTATAGGTTGACAAAAGACATATCCCTTCTTTGGAAAGATGTCGTGAAGTAACACGATAGACCATCTTTCCAGGCAATTAACATGTGTTCAAAAAACAAAAAATACTAAAAAATAACGCGATAGACCTATGATTAACATGCATTCAAAAAACAATACTCCAGCCGGACATAGAGGTTAATTCATGAACAAGTAATTTGACAGACATGCCTTATATGTTGACAAAATTCATATCACTTTTTTTGGGAAGATGTCATGAAGTATGATGATAGACCTTCTTTCAAGCAAATAAATGTGTGTACAAAAAAACAAAAAAAATATCTATAAGTAACGCGATAGACCTTTGATTAACATGTGTTCAAAAAACTAGTACTCCAGCAAGACCCAGAGGTTACTTCGAGAACAAGTACCCCGAGTTAATTTGACAGACATGCCTAATAGGTTGACAAAAGTCATATCACTTTTTTTGGAAAGATGTCATGAAGTAACATGATAGACCTTATTTCAAGCCAAATAACATGTGTTCAAAAAAACAAAAAAAATATCAAAAAGTAACGCGATAGACCTTCGATTAACATGTGCTCAAAAAACAAGTACTCCTGCAAGACCCAGAGGTTAATTCGAGAACAAGTACCTCGAGGTTAATTTGACAGACATACCTTATAGGTTGACAAAAGTCATATCACTTTTTTTGTTAAGATGTCGTGAAGTAACACAGTAGACCTTCTTTCAAGCCAATTAACATTTGTTCAGAAAACAAAAAATTTCAAAAAGTAAGGCGATAGACCTTCGATTAACATGTGTTCAAAAAATAAGTACTCTTGTAAGACCCATATGTTAATTCGACAACAAGTACCTCGAGGTTAATTTGACAGACATGCCTTATAGGTTGACAAAAGTCATATCACTTTTTTTTGAAACATGTCGTGAAGTAACACGATAGACCTTCTTTCCAGGCAATTAACATGTGTTCAAAAAACAAAAAATACCAAAAAATAACGCGATAGACTTACGATTAACATGCATTCAAAAAACAAGTACTCCAGCCGGACATAGAGGTTTATTCGAGAACAAGTAATTGGACAGACATGCCTTATAGGTTGACAAAATTCATATCACTTTTTTGGGAAGATGTCATGAAGTAACATGATAGACCTTCTTTCAACCCAATTAACATGAGTTCAAAAAAACAAAAAAATATCAAAAAGTAACGCGATAGACCTTCGATTAACATCTGTTCAAAAAACAAGTACTCCCGCAAGACCCAAAGGTTAATTCAAGAACATGTACCTCGAGGTTAATTTGACACACATGCCTTATAGGTTGACAAAAGTCATATCACTTTTTTGGAAAGATGTCGTGAAGTAACATGGTAGACCTTCTTTCAAGCCAACTAACATGTGTTTAATTTTTTTTATCAAAAAGTAACGCGATAGACCTTCGATTAACATGCATTGAGAAAAGAGTACTCCACAAAGACCCAGATGTTAATTCGAGAACAAGTACCTCGAGGTTAATTTGACAGACATGCCTTATAGGTTGACAAAAGTCATATCACTTTTTTTTGAAATATGTCGTGAAGTAACACGATAGACCATCTTTCAAGCCAATTAACATGTGTTCAGAAAACAAAAAATTTCAAAAAGTAAGCCGATAGACCTTCGATTAAGATGTGTTCAAAAAACAAGAACTCCTGCAAGACCCAGATGTTGATTCGAGAACAAGTACCAAGAGGTTAATTTGACAGACATGCCTTATAGGTTGACAAAAGTCATATCACTTTTTTTGAAAAGATGTCGTGAAGTAACACGATAGACCTTCTTTCAAGCCAATTAACATGTGTTAAAAAAACCAAAAAGTAACGCGATAGACCTACGATTAACATGCATTTAAAAAACAAGTAATCTATTATGATGTAGAGGTTAATTCAAGAAGAAGTACTTTGACAGACATGCCTTATAGGTTGACAAAATTCATATCAATTTTTTTGGGAAGATGTCATGAAGAACATGATAGACCTTCTTTCAAGCCAACTAACATGTGTTCAACAAAACAAAAAATATCAAAAAGTAACGTGATATACCTTCCATTCACATGTGTTCAAAAAACAAGTACTCCTGCAAGACCGAGAGGTTAATTCAAGAACAAGTACCTCAAGGTTAATTTGACCCACATGCCTTATAGGTTGACAAAAGTCATATCACTTTTTTTGGAAAGGTGTCGTGAAGCAACACGGTAGAACTTCTTTCAAGCCAATTAACATGTGTTCAAATTTTTTATATCAAAAAGTAACGCGATAGACCTTCGATTAACATGCATTCAGAAAACAAGTACTCCACAAAGACCCAGATGTTAATTCGAGAACAAGTACCTCGAGGTTAATTTGACAAACATGTCTTATAGGTTGACAAAAGTCATTTCACTTTTTCCGAAACATGACGTGAAGTAACACGATAGACCGTCTTTCAAGCCAATTAACATGTGTTCAAGAAACAAAAATTATCAAAAAGTAACGTGATAGACGTTCGATTAACATGTGTTCAAAAAACAAGTACTCCAACAAGACCTAGAGGTTAATTTGAGAACAAGTACCTCGAGGTTAATTTGACAGACATGCCTTATACGTTGACAAAAGTCATATCACTTCTTTTGGAAAGATGTCATGAAGTAACATGACAGACCTTCTTTCAAGCCAACTAACAAGTGTTCAGAAAACAATTTTCTTCAAAAAGTGAGGCGATAGACCTTCGATTAACATGTGTTCAAAAAACAAGTACTCCTGCAAGACCCAGATGTTACTTCGAGAACAAGTACCTCGAGGTTAATTTGACAGACATGCCTTATAGGTTGACAAAAGTCATATCCCTTTTTATTGGAAAGATGTCGTGAAGTAACACGATAGACCTTCTTTCCAGGCAATTAACATGTGTTGAAGAAACAAAAAATACTAAAAAGTAACGTGATAGACCTACGATTAACATGCATTCAAAAAACAATACCCCAGCCGGACATAGATGTTAATTCGTGAACAAGTAATTTGACAGACATGCCTTATATGTTGACAAAATTCATATCACTTTTTTTGGGAAGATGTCATGAAGTAACATGATAGACCTTCTTTCAACCAAATTAACATGTGTACAAAAAAAACAAAAAAATATCTAAAAGTAACGCGATAGACCTTTGATTAACATGTGTTCAAAAAACTAGTACTCCAGCAAGACCCAGAGGTTACTTCAAGAACAAGTACCCCGAGTTAATTTGACCCACATGCCTTATAGATTGACAAAATTCATATCACTTTTTTTGGGAAGATGTCATTGTCGTGGTTCTAAGACTGACAGTAGAATAGGGGGTAGGAATGTAGAGGCAAGATCCTAGCTATGGAGGAGTTGTACGCACGAGTTTTACGAGTTTAGGTAGTTCTCGGAGGATGTAACAGCCCTACGTCTCGGAGCCCGGAGGCGATCGACTGAATATATGCGTGTGAATTACAGAAAGTGCGAACCCATGTCCCAGAGGAGGGGGTGGTTTATATAGAGTGCGCCAGGACCCCAGCTCCACTCCGTTACACAGGGTTCAATGCTCATAAAGGAGGAGCGTTACTGGTAACGTCTGAAGTAAAGTGTTGTAAATGCTCATAAAGCTATGGTTTAAACCCTGACCATTGCAGAGTGGAAGGTTTCTCATCTTCTGGTGGTCGAGTGAGCACATCTTCATGGTCGAGTGGATGATGGTTTCTCTTTGACTACTTCTTATTCTTTGTAGAGATGTCCTTGGGGAGGGTATGTTGGACAGATCCATGACCCTACCCTAGGTACATAGCTTCATCATTAGCCCTCGAATGGATCAGGGTTCGAGTGAGGAAGGAGTTGGGGACACTTCTGACCCATTCTTTGTTCCATGAGTATATCTTGTTCTAGAACAGTGAGTTGAGGGGACGCCGTCGACTCCTTTCGCAGTCGCCTTGGTCCGTTCTTGGTTTTTGTCAAGTGAATTTTCGCGGTAGAATTCCGAATGATAATGTAGAGGATGTTTGTCTTCAGTCTGGCAAGTTGCTCTGCTCTCTACGGATTTCGTGGGATTCAAATTTTGGGAAGTGCGCCAGATGGGCGGAACCTTGGTTATCGGGACAGATTAGGCAAGTCTCATCGATCCCCGCGCCACCTTTTTCGCCACGTACTGCGCGCGCGACTGTTGCGGGATTTGTTTAGATCGTCTGGGTCCACCAGTCAGTCACTCAGGGGACGACCTTATAAAAGGCACCGGACCAGGCCTCTGCCCCGTGCGCTCCCATTCTCTCTTCTTCTTCCCCCGATCTCTCTGCCACGCTCGCTTCCGCTCTCGTCGCCGGACCCTCGCTCGAGCTCAACCCATCACCATGGGTAAAGAGAATACGGTGGCGCTGGAGCGCACGAAGAAGGCGACCACGAAGGCGAAGGGCAAGTCGACCAGCCGGGGCGGATCCTCGTCGAGATCCGGCCTGCCACCGGGCTGGATCCAGGGCGACTGGATCCGCTCGACAATGACCTGGTGGAAGGAGGACTGATCCCCCACAAGTCGGCAGGACTCCCGGGGAACGAGACCGAGCCGCAGCCAACGGAGGGTGAGTGTGTTCTCCTCGCCACCCACGTAGATCGCGGATTCTCACTGCCTCCTTATCCTTTTTTCCGGGGTTTTTTGAACTTCTTTGGGGCTCAGCTCCACCATTTCACTCCAAACACCATAGTCTATCTGGCTACTTTTGTGTCGATGTGTGAAAATTTCTTGGGCTGTCGACCGCACTGGGGTCTTTTCAAACACATCTTCACCTGCCGCTCCCAGTCGGTCAAAAAGGCCAATCAGAGTGACAAGAGGACACAAGTGATCCAGATGTGCGGGGGTCTGGGGATCCAGATGAGGAGCACGAGTACCTTCCTAGCCATGATCCTTCTCGACTCGGTCCGGGGCTGGCAGTCGACTTGGTTCTACTGCAAGGATCAGCCGACCCCGAGTCAGTCGACCGGACTTCCTCCCTTTTCTTTGGCTCGAGTGGAGAAGCCCGCCCCCCTGAATGTGGTTCTATAAGAGAAGGCGCAGGTCAAGGTGCTGGTCGAGCGGGTCGTCCAACTCATCCACGACGGGGTGACCGGGATGGACCTGCTGGAGGTCTTTCTCGGCCGACGCATCCAACCGCTTCAGGCACGTGATCATCCGATGTGGATGTATTCTGGGCTCAAGGATTCCACTCGGATCCACCCGGAGGACCTCAGTGAGGACACCTTGGAGAAGTGGCTGATGGGGATCACCAGCAACAAAGACAACCCTCAGGGGTCTAGGAGGGTGATTCCATTCGACCACTCGCATCAGCCGGAGCAGGTATGATTCTATTTTATCAAGTATCTTTCCGATTCACTGTGCGACATCTTGTTGATGGTCGACTGAATTTCTTTTGATCGTCGTCTTTTCAGGACCTCATCGACATGTACTCAATGCCCAACGGAGTGCAGGAGCAAGACGTCGAGGAAGAAGCGAGCGGGGGTGAGAGTGGCGAGTGGCACCCGGATGCCGAGGAGGACGAGGAGAGCGACGAATCGACTAATGACGAAGAATTCGACTCGCCTCCTCGCAGGGAGAGGAGATCCAAACACGCTCATGACCCGGCGAGCGCTCCGGACTTGGTGGCCGCGCCGATTGGACAGTCTTTGAAGCGTCCCAGGATGTCTTCCCCAACGCCGACTGAGAAGGCCCCAAAGCAGTCCAAAGTTGTGCCGCCTCCAGCGCCGAAAGCACCGAAAGCCACCTCCTCCAAACTGCCAAAGGCTTTGCCCAGGATCAAAGTGACCGTCCCTACTATCTCCGGGTAATCATCTGACTTGTCCTTTTCGTCGACTCGATTAACCGGACGTAACGGATTGAATGCGGGTCTTTGCAATGCTGCCACGTCAAGAACCTCTTCTCTCCATTACCGGGACGAGGAGATGGAAGATGATAGAGGCTAAGGTGTCCCGATGTTTCGATGAGATGGTGGCAATCGTTTTCTGTGGGAGTCGACCTTGACGATCCGACTACGAACGTGCGAGACGTCGCGCCTTAGCAATCGCTAAACCAACTTCCGAGGGTTATTGACCACGCCGGAGCACGATCAACCTGACCACGAGGGTCTGTTTCCTGCGAGCAAACGAAGAACAAGCAAGAAACTGAGATTGCAATCGGGATATTGCAAATATAAGATGAAAGCTTTATTGATCAAGGTGGGGTTCTGTGATGTCTTGGTCTGGTCGTTGGACACAAACGAAGTACGCGAAGTTGCAGGTATGGCGAACTTTTAATCTAGACAAAACCCAAAGTCTAAACGACGCCCTAAGGGCTGTATATATGGAGGAAGAGGGGGGAATTTCGTGGCCCTTGAGGGTGGGGTCTGAAACCAACCCTAACTCTTGTTTCCCCACACATACGGACTTCAAAATTACATGGGCCTGGCCCATTAATAAGGTGACGCAGCACCTAGAATAGCCTATGGATGACTATTATGAAGTGGCATCTTGTATATTTCCTCCAAGCCTTCATGCACTCCTTATGGCGGCTTCAAAGTCCTGAAATCATCACTTGTAACTCCGTTCTTGATCCCCTTGCGCATGCCATCAACTCCATGCGTGTTCTTGCTCCAATGTTCATCCTTCTCCAAGCTAGGCCCTTCATTTGTAAGCAAAACAAATGTATCCAATTTAGGCAGCATCATAATCTCATGAACATTAGAATCATTACCAAGAAACGAAAGTACCTGGTAATTTAATTGGCGTGCGCGAGCTCTAGTAATTGGTCCAGTATATGTAACAGTAGGGGCTGTGGGTGTAACAATGGTATTGATGTCCTCATCATCCTCCCCTTCTTGAAATGAAGTCGTCCTCGACGGAAGCGCATCTTCCTCACCCAAATAAGGCTTCAAATCTGCAATGTTAAAAGTGGGACTAACCCCAAAATCTACAGGTAGCTCAAGTTTATATGCATTATCATTTATTTTCTCTAACACCTTAAAAGGACCATCAGCACGTGGCATTAGCTTTGATTTGCGCAGATTAGGAAATCTATCTTTACGCAAATGTAACCAAACAAGATCTCCAGGCGCAAACACAACATGTTTTCTACCCTTATCTCCAGCAAGTTTATATTTAGCATTCATACGCTCAATGTTTTCCTTAGTTAACTCATGCATTTTTAAAATCAATTCAGAGCGTTCTTTAGCATCAAAATTAACCTTCTCTGAAGATGGAAGAGGCAACAAATCAATAGGTGCACGAGGTAGGAAACCATACACAATTTCAAAAGGGCACATCTTAGTAGTAGAATGCAATGAACGATTATAAGCAAATTCAATATGAGGCAAGCATTCTTCCCATATTCTCTTGTTATTCTTCAAAACAGCCCTAAGCATAGTAGACAATGTTCTATTGACTACTTCAGTTTGTCCATCAGTTTGGGGGTGACAAGTAATACTAAAAAGCAGCTTAGTCCCCAACTTAGCCCATAAACATCTCCAAAAGTGGCTAAGAAATTTAGTATCACGATCTGAAACAATAGTATTTGGCACACCATGTAAGCGAATAATTTCACGAAAGAACAAATCAGCAACATTAACATCATCATCGCTTTTATGACATGGTATAAAGTGTGCCATTTTCGAGAACCTATCCACGACAACAAATATGCTATCCCTCCCCTTCTTTGTTCGAGGTAAACCTAAAACAAAGTCCATAGATATATCCTCCCAAGGAACACTAGGTACAGGCAAAGGCATATATAAACCATGAGGATTGAGTCGTGACTTAGCTCTTTGACATGAAGTGCAGCGAGCAACAAAACGCTCAACATCCCGTCTCATCTTTGGCCAAAAGAAATGTGTAGCAAGTATATCCTCCATCTTCCTGACGCCAAAGTGTCCCATTAATCCTCCTCCATGCGCCTCCTGCAACAACAAAAGACGAACGGAGCTAGCTGGAATGCATAGCTTGTTAGCACGAAACAGAAATCCATCGTTAAGAATGAACTTGTTCCAAGTTCTCCCTTCCTTACAATTCTGCAATACATCTTTAAATTCAGCATCATGAACATATTGATCTTTGATGGTCTCCAAACCAAATATTTTAAAGTCAAGTTGTGAAAGCATAGTATAACGACGAGACAAGGCATCAGCAATAACATTTTCTTTACCCTTCTTGTGTTTAATGACATAAGGAAAAGTCTCAATGAATTCAACCCATTTAGCATGTCTACTGTTCAGTTTTGCTTGACTTTTAATGTGTTTCAATGATTCATGATCAGAATGTATAACAAATTCCTTGGGCCATAAATAATGTTGCCATGTTTCTAAGGTCCGAACAAGAGCATATAATTCTTTATCATAAGTAGAATAGTTCAGACTAGGCCCACTCAATTTTTCAGAAAAGTATGCAACAGGTTTTCCATCTTGTAATAACACACCTCCTAATCCAATTCCACTAGCATCACATTCAAGCTCAAAAGTCTTATTGAAATTAGGAAGTTGGAGTAAAGGAGCATGTGTCAACTTATCTTTCAATACCGTGAAGGCTTCTTCCTGTGCGATACCCCAAACAAAAGGCACATCCTTCTTTGTAAGCTCGTTGAGAGGTGCAGCAATGGTGCTGAAATCTCTCACAAAACGCCTATAGAAACCAGCGATGCCAAGGAAACTCCTCACTTGTGTGACCATTTTGGGCTGCGGCCAACTCTCAATAGCTTCAATCTTGGCTTTATCAACTTCAATTCCCTGTGGAGTAACAACATAGCCAAGAAAAGATACTCGGTCGGTGCAAAAGGTGCACTTTTCAAGGTTTCCAAACAAACGTGCATCACGTAGAGCAATAAAAACAGCACGTAAATGTTCCAAATGTTCCTCCAAAGATTTGCTATAAATCAATATGTCATCAAAGTAAACTACCACAAATCGTCCAATGAAAGCACGTAAAACTTCGTTCATTAACCTCATGAAAGTACTAGGTGCATTAGTTAACCCAAAAGGCATGACTAACCACTCATATAATCCAAACTTAGTTTTAAATGTTGTTTTCCATTCATCTCCCAATTTCATACGAATTTGATGGTATCCACTACGCAAATCAACTTTGGAGAATATTGTAGAGCCACTCAATTCATCAAGCATATCATCTAGCCTAGGAATAGGATGACGATAACGAATAGTAATATTATTTATGCCTCTACAATCAACACACATACGCGAC
>NW_021290061.1:0-3218 GCF_002162155.2 Triticum dicoccoides
GTTGAACTAGCTCTATAGCCTAGTACAAATAATTTTACACTAGAGTTGAACTAGCACTATAAGCTAGTTTAAATAATTTTACACTAGAGTTGAACTAGCTCTATAAGCAAGTTGAAATAATTTTACACTAGAGTTGCACTAGCTCTATAGCCTAGTACAAATAATTTTACACTAGAGTTGAACTAGCTCTATAAGCTAGTTCAAATAATTTTACACTAGAGTTGAACTAGCTCTATAGCCTAGTATAAATAATATTACACTACAATTGAACTAGCTCTATAAGCTAGTTGAAATAATTTTACAGTAGAGTTGAGCTAGCTCTATAAGCTAGTTCAAATAATTTTACACTAGAGTTGAACTAGCTCTATAAGCAAGTTGAAATAATTTTACACTAGAGTTGCACTAGCTGTATAGCCTAGTACAAATAATTTTACACTAGAGTTGAACTTGCTCTATAAGCTAGTTCAAATAATTTTACACTAGAGTTTAACTAGCTCTATAGCCTAGTGCAAACAATTTTACACTACAATTGAACTAGCTCTATAAGCTAGTTGAAATTATTTTACACTAGAGTTGAGCTAGCTCTATAAGCTAGTTAGAATAATTTTACAATAGAGTTGACCTAGCTCTATAGCCTAATACAAATGATTTTACACTAGAGTTGAACTAGTTCTATAACCTATTACAAATGATTTTACACTAGAGTTGAACTAGCTCTATAAGCTAGTTAAAATAATTTTGCACTAGAGTTGAACTAGCAATATAGCCTACTACAAATAATTTTAAACTAGAGTTGAACTAGCACTGTAAGCTAGTTCAAATAATTTTACACTAGAGTTGAACTTGCTCTATAGCCTAGTACAAATAATTTTACACTAGAGTTGAACTAGCTCTATAAGCTAGTTCAAATAATTTTACACTAGAGTTGAACTAGCACTATAGCCAAGTACAAATAATTTTACACTAGAGTTGAACTAGCTCTATAGCCTAGTACAAATAATTTTACACTAGAGTTGAACTAGCTCTATAAGCCAGTTTAAATAATTTTACACTATAGTTGAACTAGCTCTATAGCCTAGTACAAAGAATTTTACATAAGAGTTGAACTAGCTCTATAAGCTAGTTCAAATAATTTTACACTAGAGTTGAACTAGCTCTATAGCCTAGTATAAATAATTTTACACTAGAGTTGAACTAGCTCTAGTTCAAATAATTTGACACTAGAGTTTAACTAGCTCTATAAGCTCGTTCAAATAATTTTACACTAGAGTTGAACTAGCTCTATAGCCTAGTACAAATAATTTTACACTAGAGTTGAACTAGCACTATAAGCTAGTTTAAATAATTTTACACTAGAGTTTAACTAGCTCTATAAGCAAGTTGAAATAATTTTACACTAGAGTTGCACTAGCTCTATAGCCTAGTACAAATAATTTTACACTAGTGTTGAACTAGCTCTATAAGCTAGTTCAAATAATTTTACACTAGAGTTGAACTAGCTCTATAGCCTAGTACAAATAATATTACACTACAATTGAACTAGCTCTATAAGCTAGTTGAAATAATTTTACAGTAGAGTTGAGCTAGCTCTATAAGCTAGTTCAAATAATTTTACACTAGAGTTGAACTAGCTCTATAAGCAAGTTGAAATAATTTTACACTAGAGTTGCACTAGCTGTATAGCCTAGTACAAATAATTTTACACTAGAGTTGAACTAGCTCTATAAGCTAGTTCAAATAATTTTACACTAGAGTTTAACTAGCTCTATAGCCTAGTGCAAATAATTTTACACTACAATTGAACTAGCTCTATAAGCTAGTTGAAATTATTTTACACTAGAGTTGAGCTAGCTCTATAAGCTAGTTAGAATAATTTTACAATAGAGTTGACCTAGCTCTATAGCCTAATACAAATGATTTTACACTAGAGTTGAACTAGTTCTATAACCTATTACAAATGATTTTACACTAGAGTTGAACTAGTTCTATAAGCTAGTTAAAATAATTTTGCACTAGAGTTGAACTAGCAATATAGCCTACTACAAATAATTTTAAACTAGAGTTGAACTAGCACTGTAAGCTAGTTCAAATAATTTTACACTAGAGTTGAGCTAGCTCTATAGCCTAGTACAAATAATTTTACACTAGAGTTGAACTAGCTCTATAAGCTAGTTCAAATAATTTTACACTAGAGTTGAACTAGCACTATAGCCAAGTACAAATAATTTTGCACTAGAGTTGAACTAGCAATATAGCCTACTACAAATAATTTTACACTAGAGTTGAACTAGCACTGTAAGCTAGTTCAAATAATTTTACACTAGAGTTGAACTAGCTCTATAGCCTAGTACAAATAATTTTACACTAGAGTTGAACTAGCTCTATAAGCTAGTTCAAATAATTTTACACTAGAGTTGAACTAGCACTATAGCCAAGTATAAATAATTTTACACTAGAGTTGAACTAGCTCTATAGCCTAGTACAAATAATTTTACACTAGAGTTGAACTAGCTCTATAAGCCAGTTTAAATAATTTTACACTATAGTTGAACTAGCTCTATAGCCTAGTACAAAGAATTTTACATAAGAGTTGAACTAGCTCTATAAGGTAGTTCAAATAATTTTACACTAGAGTTGAACTAGCTCTATAGCCTAGTACAAATAATTTTACACTAGAGTTGAACTAGCTCTATAAGCTAGTTCAAATAATTTGACAATAGAGATTAACTAGCTCTATAAGCTAGTTCAAATAATTTTACACTAGAGTTCAACTAGCTCTATAGCCTAGTACAAATAATTTTACACTAGAGTTGAACTAGCACTATAAGCTAGTTTAAATAATTTTACACTAGAGTTGAACTAGCTCTATAAGCAAGTTGAAATAATTTTACACTAGAGTTACACTAGCTCTATAGCCTAGTACAAATAATTTTACACTAGAGTTGAACTAGCTCTATAAGCTAGTTTAAATAATTTTACACTAGAGTTGAACTAGCTCTATAGCCTAGTACAAATAATTTTGCCCTACAACTGAACTAGCTCTATAAGCTAGTTGAAATAATTTTACACTAGAGTTGAGCCAGCTCTATAAGCTAGTTCAAATAATTTTACACTAGAGTTAAACTAGCTCTATAAGCTAGGTGAAATAATTTTACACTAGAGTTGCACTAGCTCTATAGCCTAGTACAAATAATTTTACTCTACAATTGAACTAGCTC
>NW_021290061.1:7581-8276 GCF_002162155.2 Triticum dicoccoides
GTTGAAATAATTTTACACTAGAGTTGCACTAGCTGTATAGCCTAGTACAAATAATTTTACACTAGAGTTGAACTAGCTCTATAAGCTAGTTCAAATAATTTTACACTAGAGTTGAACTAGCTCTATAAGCAAGTTGAAATAATTTTACACTAGAGTTGCACTAGCTCTATAGCCTAGTACAAATAATTTTACACTAGAGTTGATCTAGCACTATAAGCTAGTTCAAATAATTTGACACTAGAGTTTAACTAGCTCTATAGTCTAGTACAAATAATTTTACACTACAACTGAACTAGCTCTATAAGCTAGTTGAAATAATTTTACAGTAGAGTTGAACTAGCACTATAAGCTAGTTTAAATAATTTTACACTAGAGTTGAACGAGCTCTATAAGCAAGTTGAAATAATTTTACACTAGAGTTGCACTAGCTCTATAGCCTAGTACAAATAATGTTACGCTAGAGTTGAACTAGCTCTATAAGCTAGTTCAAATAATTTTATACTAGAGTTGAACTAGCTCTATAGCCTAGTACAAATAATTTTACACTAGAGTTGAACTAGCTCTAGTTCAAATAATTTGACACCAGAGTCTAACTAGCTCTATAAGCTCGTTCAAATAATTTTACACTAGAGTTTAACTAGCTCTATAGCCTAGTACAAATAATTTTACACTAGAGTTGAACTAGCTCTATAAGC
>NW_021290061.1:10131-11425 GCF_002162155.2 Triticum dicoccoides
AGTTGAACTAGCTCTATAGCCTAGTACAAATAATTTTACACTACAATTGAACTAGCTCTATAAGCTAGTTGAAATAATTTTACACTAGAGTTGAGCCAGCTCTATAAGCTAGTTCAAATAATTTTACACTAGAGTTGAACTAGCTCTATAAGCTAGTTGAAATAATTTTACACTAGAGTTGCACTAGCTCTATATCCTAGTACAAAGAATTTTACACTAGAGTTGAACTAGCTCTATAAGCTAGTTCAAATAATTTTACACTAGAGTTGAACTAGCTCTATAGTCTATTACAAATAATTTTACACTAGAGTTGAACTAGCACTATAAGCTAGTTCAAATAATTTGACACTAGAGTTTAACTAGCTCTATAAGCTAGTTCAAATAATTTTACACTAGAGTTGAACTAGCTCTATAGCCTAGTACAAATAATTTTACAGTAGAGTGGCACTAGCACTATAAGCTAGTTTAAATAATTTTACACTAGAGTTGAACGAGCTCTATAAGCAAGTTGAAATAATTTTACACCAGAGTTGCACTAGCTCTATAGCCTAGTACAAATAATGATACTCTAGAGTTAAACTAGCTCTATAAGCTAGTTCACATAATTTTACAATAGAGTTGAACTAGCTCTATAAGCTAGTTGAAATAATTTTACACTAGAGTTGCACTAGCTCTATATCCTAGTTCAAAGAATTTTACACTAGAGTTGAACTAGCTCTATAAGCTAGTTCAAATAATTTTACACTAGAGTTGAACTAGCTCTATAGCCTATTACAAATAATTTTACACTAGAGTTGAACTAGCACTATAAGCTAGTTCAAATAATTTGACACTAGAGTTTAACTAGCTCTATAAGCTAGTTCAAATAATTTTACACTAGAGTTGGACTAGCTCTATAGCCTAGTACAAATAATTTTACAGTAGAGTTGAACTAGCGCTATAAGCTAGTTTAAATAATTTTACACTAGAGTTGAACGAGCTCTATAAGCAAGTTGAAATAATTTTACACTAGAGTTGCACTAGCTCTATAGCCTAGTACAAATAATGTTACTCTAGAGTTGAACTAGCTCTATAAGCTAGTTCAAATAATTTTACACTAGAGTTGAACTAGCTCTATAGCCTAGTACAAATAATTTTACACTAGAGTTGAACTAGCTCTAGTTCAAATAATTTGACACTAGAGTTTAACTAGCTCTATAAGCTCGTTCAAATAATTTTACACTAGAGTTGAACTAGCTCTATAGCCTTGTACAAATAATTTTACACTAGAGTTGAACTAGCACTATAAGCAAGT